>NC_142936.1:80387923-80412923 GCF_046866305.1 Octopus bimaculoides | reverse complement strand
GAGCATTGAATTAAAATAGCCATTTGTGTATGATAGGAAATGTATACACACCTCATGTATGCATCATATGCATATATGCATGCATGTATGTATGTACGTATGTATGTATAGACAGACAGATAAACGCAGCCTTGCAATATGATCATCAGCTGTTCTTCTGGAAGATCGACCAAATTTGGGATAATCTTCAATACATATTCTTGCCAATTAGAAAAGCGGGGACAACTCATGACATAGTGCACAATTTTCCCTATAGGCCTGTTGCAGCATTAAATAAATCTTCGTAAAGGTATTTCCACGTTTCAGACAGAATATCATATAAACAATCGCTCTTTCAAATCCTTCATTTCTCAAGTTATAACAAATCGCTCAGTGCACTAAACAAGCATTCACTCTCGTACGTACACAATAATGACTAACTGACGTCGCGTGATTTGGGTAAAAGAATGAATAACAGCGTCACCCCAACTCAACACTGCAGTCACGAGTACGTTACGCCGACTAGTTGGCGCAGTTTTAAAATTTCAATTTCATTTTGGACATATTCATGTGTTTGTATGATCGAACTCCCCCCTTTTTCCCTTCCTACGATCCCTTTTGATCGACACACCCCTACTTTTTTTTTCCTCCCCCTCCCAAAAAGAAAAGCTCTACATTGTATTTGTCCCATCTTTGTTGAGCCCTGTGTGGCTAATAAAAGAAATGTATCTATCTACCTACCTATCTTATTTCTTTATTGCCCACAAGGGCCTAAACATAGAGGGGACAAATAAGGACAGACAAAGGGATTAAGTTGATTACACCGACCTCAGTGCGTAACTGGTACTTAATTTATCGACCCCCGAAAGGATGAAAGGCAAAGTCGACCTCGGCGGAATTTGAACTCAGAACGTAACGGCAGACGAAATATCGCTAAGCATTTCGCCCGTCGTGCTCACGTTTCTACCAGCTCGCCACCTATCTATCTATCTATCTATCTATCTATCTATCTATCTATCTATCTATCTATCTATCTATGTCTATCTGTCTGTCTGTCTGTCTATCTATGTCTATCTGTCAATCTATCTATGTCTATCTGTCTGTCTATCTATCTATCTATCTATGTCTATCTATCTATCTATCTATGTCTATCTATCTATCTATCTATCTATCTATCTATCTATCTATCTATCTATCTATATCTACCTACCTACCTGTCTGATGTCTGTCTGTCTGCCTGCCTGCCTGCCTACCTACCTACCTACCTACCTACCTACCTACCTACCTACCTGTCTGTCTCTGTCTGTCTCTATCTATCTATCTATCTATCTATCTATCTATCTATATATCTATCTATCTATCTATCTACAGCGAGTGAGAGGTACTTCCAAGACATATTTGGTAATTTAATAAAATCTAATATAGAAAAAACCAAATGTGTTTTAATTAGAATGTATTTACGCACACATTCTCGATATGCTTCCTTAAGAAGTTATTCTATGAATCTGTCTCCAGCTTCGACGACTGCTTAAATATGGGACCGGAGTCGTTGACTTGCCTGTACTAAATGGTCCTAATTAATTTCGGATGTCACCAGGACAATAGTGGCCTCTAGTGAATATATATTATGAAGATTTAGATTAGTCTCCCTTTCAACAACACTCCAAACGTAGTAGTCCATAAGATTTAAATCTGGCGAGTTTTGTGGACACAATGTTTGGAGACCACAAGTTATGTGTTACATGATTGTAAAGATAAAAATTGCTCTCTTCTCACTACGTATGACTTGTATCGAAAGTTCTCGTACACCATAGTTCCGATAGACCAGCCCAACACCTGAAAATCTTTGGCAATGGCTCTTATTGATTTTCCGGAATCACCATTGATAATGTTTTGAACCAGTTGGATGAATTGCAGGTCCTTATAGTATCCGAACGTTTCAAATTGTTTTTCTTTTCGTTGATAAAGTTGGATAATTTCCGCCAGAGTTTTCCATTTCCATCTCAACGTTGTGTATAAAATATCTTGCATTATTTAGAAAGTTGGCAATTTGTAAATTGAAGTCTTCCGCGTGCAGGATAACGATGACTGCATTTCTTTTCATTTCTTGTGTTAGCATTTTATCTGCCATGGGGAATCTGAAGGAAATAAAATGAAATATTTTAATTGGTTTGAAAAGAGTAACACACTGATAATAAAGTGTTCTCCAAGACCCCTCGCACCGTGAATATCATAATTGAGAAGTAAACATCCTTAATCTTTCATACATACATACATACATACATACACACACATACATACATACAGGAATTCTGGTGGAACATTCCCATCAAAACACCTGTCAAGTGTAAGCATAACAGGCCGGATATTGTTATTTGGGACAGACAATAAAAAGTATGTACCGTCAGTGAGGTCAGCTGTTCTGTTGATGTGAATATCTCTTTGAAAATCAAAGATAAAGAAGATAACTAAGAACAACTGCTTCGAGACCTCCAGGATTCGGATTACAAAATTGCATTCCTACCAGTACTGATGGAGCACTTGGTTTTGTAAATAAATACCTATATGTCAGTCTGGGTAAGATTGGATTTTCAGAAAAAGAAATCAACCAACTGATTCGCACTTTACAAATACAATCTGTAAGCAGCACAATAAAACTATGCAAGACTTTTCTCATGTTTAAGATGTGACCTCGTTTTCTTTATCTACATTCTAAAAAGAGAGCTTCGTTTCTTTGTTAGAAACCAGCTCTTTCTTCAGAGGAAGAATTTAAAGGATTGAAAACAGAAAACACACACACATACACAAATATGTATGTATGTATGTATCTGTGCTTGAGCATGTGTGTGTGTGTGTGTGTGTGTGTGTGTGTGTGTGTGTAGATTGGAGACACGTAACCTAGTGGTGAGGGTGTTCGAGACTCGTGGGTTCGAGACTCGGACTGAGCAGCACGTGTTTTTTCAGCAAAATACTTCATTTTACGTTGCTCTGCCATCATTTCGACATCCGATGTGTGGCAGCACGCTCGTGCACCTATACAGACGATGTCGTTTTAATGAAAAGAGTCCAAATATGTACAATACATACATTTGATCATTATAAGCAAATCATTTGTGCAGGTTTTTCGGCAAAATTTGTATACTCACACGGCGTCTTCGACGAGAGATTCCATCGTACACACACGCACGCACGCACAAGCAGAGTTCAGAAATCGTCACTCCAATTTTCACGAAACCGAGATTCAAACAATAAAACTTGGAGGAACGGCTTGTGAAGTGCTTTTCAGCGTCAATAAAACTCCCTCTCCCTGTCTCTCTCTCTCACTGTCTCTCTCTCTTTCACTCTCTCTGCCCGTACATATACTCTTTTCTCTTTTATTCGTTTCAGTCATTTGATTGCAACCATGCTGGAGCACAGCCTTTAGTCGAGCAACTCGACCCCAGGACTTATTCTTTGTAAGCCTAGTACTTATTCTATCGGTATTTTTAACGAACCTTTAAGTTACGGAGACGTAAACACACCAGCATCGGTTGTCAAGTGATGGTGGGGTCAAACACAGACACACACACACACACAAATACATACTATATAGCCTCGGGCTTCTTTCAGTTTCCGTCTACAAAATCCACTCACAAGGCTTTGGTTGTCCCGAGTCTAATAAAAAACACTTGCCCAAGTTGTCACGCAGTGGGCCTGAACCCGGAACCATGTTGTTGGGAAGCTTCTTACCACACGCCTATGCCTGCGTTTATACATACAAAACATCTATCTATCTATCTATCTATCTATCTATCTATCTATCTATCTATCTATCTATCTATATACATACATACACATACATAGATATACACACACATGTACATCCACGTACATAATAGGACGTGTTAGTGAAGGAATTTCACAAAATACATCACGAAATAATACTTAACGATGATTGCATATTCTGTGAAGGTCTATAATCCAAGTTAGGCAATCATTTCATTTCTATGAACATATATGGGTGACAGAAACTTTTTTCCGCCTTAAGTTAACACCTGTAGCTGTCAATCGCAGTGAAAGACTTAAAACAAACCGGTAATTTTTTCAAGGCATGTCACTTTGATGTGACAAGTTCTGTATGAGTGTGTTTGTATGTAGGTATGTATGAATTTCTGTGCAAACCTTTCTTTCGTTAATATACAGGCCTCTTATTTTGTCCATATTTGTTCCTATACAGATGATTATCTTTCTTACATTATAAACCCTCCTTGTGTCTCTTTGTCATTCTATCGCTCTTCATCACGCAGACGAATGTAATTCAGATACATAATTCTACACGTTGTGTACACACACATTTGCATACTTGTATATACTTCTTTGTGTGTGTGTGCGTGTGTATTTCAGAGAGAGAGAGAGAGAGAGAGAGAGAGCGTATGAATGTGTTTGTCCGTCTGTTTTTGTGCGTATATGTATATGTGTGCTTGCGCGCGCAAACTATTTGAATACAATCACTGTTTTGTTATATAGATGTTTCAAAATCAAACAGCATCAGGATAAACACGCACGCATATGTAAATACAGACACGCTCGCGCACGCACAATTACACACGCACACACTCCCTCTCTCTCTCTCTCTCTCTCTCTCACACACACACACACACACACACACCTTCATGTGCGCACAGTGACAAGTAAATAAAGAAGAGTGGGGGGAATACACACTTAAAGTCAAAAATAGTTGCGAAACAAAAATTACACAGAGAAAAGTAAAAGAATCGCATTAGAAAATAAAATAAGGAGAGGGGTAGAGTGGAGAGGTGGGTAAGACAGTGAGGGTGGAGACAGAGAGTGAAAAGAAAATTGAATATAAGAAAGAAGAAAGTTTTGGCTAAAGGTAAAGGAATAATATTTAATATATGGTGACGACGAAGGAAACGACAGACCAGCAAAAGGTGTCTATACGTATAAACAGGCTTTTCTTCAGCCTGCTATGTACATGAAAGATTGAAGAAATAATATAGTTGATGAGAGAAAGAACGGAACTTACAACGCACCAGAATAACGAGTATATATATATATACATATATACATGTATATATATAAAGCTGCTCTTACCTAGGTGTTAAGAGCTAATGAAACTTTATATCAACACGCAACGGAGAAATACAAGGGACTTTTACGAAAGCAAGTAAATTTATTCTTTGATTCATTCATTACAGCGAGAAGCAAGCTTTTTAGGAAGGAACGAGACACGCCGGTGAAACTTAATTTTAGCTGTCAATCTCTTTGTCTTCCTTTGAGTGCGTACATATATATATATATATATATATATATATATATATATATATATATATATATATAGTTCTACATACACCCCTCAAAACAAAAGCACGGTAAAACGAACCCTCAACTGAGTTTGTAAGGAAAAAACTATATACATATACATCCGTTCTTTAGATACATACATACATACATATATTTAAGTGTTTTAAAGTATTTTAAAAATACCAGTTTTTCTTTTCCTTGTGAAAATTACAGAGGGAGTAAAAAAAACAGTTTGCTCTCCTACTTTTACGCACCTATTTTTATTTCTGCTGATTTCCTTATCTTTCTTTGGAACAAATTTTAAACCAAGTAATCCGCTAAGTCAGATTTGCACATAAACACAACAATTCCTTGACTTCTAAACCAGACGTAAACTAACACATTGGCTGATTAACAAACTAATTGATAGCTTCGTCAGTCTATTACTCCTTTTGACGTAGACATAGTTGAGACTCATTCACATCTCTCGTCTCTGATTCTCTCTCTCTCTCTCTCTATAATATCTTTCTATTTCTTTCTTTCCCTCTTGCATCTTTCCTCTATTACTTTCACTTTTCTCTCATTCTCTCTCTCTTCTCTCCTTATTTTCCACCGTTTTCTCTCACTTTCATTCTCACAAACATAATCAGATTTCCTCACACATCTATCTATCTATCTATCTATCTATCTATCTATCTATCTATCTATCTATCTACCTACCTACCTACCTACCTACCTACCTACCTACCTATCTATCTATCTATCTATCTATCTATCTATCTATCTATCTATCTATCTATCTATCTATCTATCTATTTCACCCTACAATATATACGTACACACATACTTATACTTGAAATAAAATTTTCAAAAATAATTACATAAACAATTAAAATTTATTGAACTTTTATCTATTATAACTGGAAAAAATAAGAGATTATTTAATATCACAATTATATTTAAAACAACGAAATAAAAATACATTAATATTAACTAAATTGCTAATTAAACACACGCACACATACGTGTATACACACGATTATATTGCAAAAGGTGCACACATGCAAAGGTAACCTATACACAAAGGAAGTCAATCATATAGATGTATAGTTATCTATTATACGTACAAATACACACATAGATGCAGGCACACTCACACTAACGTAACCACAGGCACGCACGCTAGAATACACACTCAAGCAGCCACATAAACACACACGCGGATAAATACACACCTCGACGGAGACACGAAAACGCGCGCTCAGACACACAGACACAGCTGTACATTAAACGCGGACAACGCATACACGCACATACGTAATCATTCAATATTCATTTACGCACACACGGACACACATACACATATTTTCCCCTCGATATACGTACAAAATCGATCAATTTCCATTCAATATAACACGCACACACACACACTCATACATATATAAACACTTTTTTTTTTCCGCGAACACACAAACACAAAGACGCGCACACATATATCGTCATTCATACACACATATACTGTCATTCACACACACGTAAACATCTACCGTCACTCACACACGTATACACATACCGTCATTGATACACGCACGCACGCACACATACAGACACATGCACATATAAATATACCGTCATTGATACACACACACACAGACACATATACAGTTTGTCTCCACCCCCACCACCAAAAGCACATACATACACACGACCATACATCATCAATAGAGACGAACTGAAGCGACCGCATTTTCTCTTTCTCCGCTAAAATCCTCATAAAAATAATACAGAGGGAAAACATGGCGGACAGCAGAAGCGAAGGCATCGCACTGGAGACACCGAAACAAGAAAAGAGACCTCGAGACAGTATTCTAGTCCAAGAATCTAAGGACGAACTAACAGATCTACCCAGTGAGGCCAAACGAAACAGCTCGTCCCGTTTTAAAGTGCATCGTGTCTCCATTGCCGAACCGTGCGAAGATGAAGACGATAGTGCTCCACAGCAACACTATCGTTATAGTATTGATAGCGGTAGCGAGAGAATCCTTGACTCGCCACATGGAACCTTCTCTTTCAGTCCATCGGACACTTACAGGACTCATTCGTACGATACGAGTAATCTGAAGACATTTGGAGGTAACACACACGAGGCCATTCCTCACTTGGACCATTATAGGAATCTTTTATCAACTACAGCAGCGTTAAAATCACGCCCGACCCTTCAGGAGCTACATGAAGGTAAACTTCCAACGGTAAGTTAACCTCACCAACTTTCATTCACTCGTTTATTTTATATGTAAACATATATTTAATTTCTTGCTCTCTGGACTTCGTTTCTTATTAATACTGTATTTATTCACTGGGCTTATAGTTTTGCGTATTCTAATCCAGCCTTAATTGTTTTTGTCCTTGTCTCGAATGTCACATATTCGAAAGAGTCAGCCCCTTTAAATGGTGACGTTTACCACACAGGTTCATCAGAAGAGAATGTCCGGGCATGCCCTGTCGTATGTTCATACGCCATTTCTGGCTGACCAGAAGCTCTTTCTTTCTTTTTTTCTCTCATACATACTCATATATACGCATAAACAGTTATCACTATATATACATACCCACGCCGCTTTGTACACGCGCAATGTCAGCAGTTGCCACATTACATATAAACACATTTACACCCAATATCTTTCTCTCTTTCTTTCATACACGAACGTGTGTATGTACAGCCGTACACACACACATATATATATATGAACGTTTGTATGTATATGTTTTTATGTGTGTAAATTAAGTGTCCAATAATTAGCGGTCAGTCGTGATAGGAAATGAAGAGGATGAAATGCAAGCCTGAAAAACTGATAGAAATTATTTGATGTGCTTAGTAATGATTAAACACACACACACACACGCACATGCACACGAGTGTATGTATGTATGTATGTGTGTATGTAAGTATGAGACAATGCGAGGATGTGGTGCTCCAGTATAGCCGCAGTCAAATGACTGAAACAAATAAAAAAAGAATAAAAAGAATATATATATATATATATATATATATATATAAATATAAATATATATATATATATATATATATATATATATATATATATATATATATATATATATACACAAGGAGAGAAAGAAGGAGAAAGGAGGAAAAAAATTCAAATATCCGAAAGATAGAGAGAAAGAAATAGCGAAAGACTAAGCTGTGTTTACATTATTGTGGTTCACATGAAAAACTGGCATCAGACTTGCCATGTAAATATCACAAGCCCTTCATACACCCACACGTATATTATACACACACACACAAACAATCTATATACATATATTTTCAGAAGTTAATTTTTAAAGGACAAGAACAAAGATTTCTTTCATATCTATGACTTTCTAAAAACATTTTATTGAGCTTGAGGAAATGGGGATTTGTGATGTTCATACAGAATTTACACTAGCCATTTTTTTTTCTGTACAAGGGGTTCCCTATTTTATTTATTAGAAGTATCTTCTCTCATAACTGAATCTTGTGTACCACTAGTAATTACTATCTAAATATTAAAAAATTCATACAGTTTATTTCCCTGTGTAACCAAAATAAATAAATTATCAAGTGTTGGAAAGAAATGATATAATTGTTTTCATTATTTTGTATAAAGCTCAATAAAATTTCGTTTAATTACACTATGAAAGAAATAGGAATTGTTATTAGTCCGTTGTCTTCTCAACTTCGATGTTTACCTAGGAAAAAGTTTACATTTAATATATAACTTAGGAGTGGGGGATCATTAAATAAAAGGTTTTAATTCTTTTAATAAGTAATTATGGAAAATTTCATCTAACAATTTGATTAATCTAGCTGTCGTTTTTGACCGCATAGGTGATAATATTGATCACTAACAATTGACATAATGCCACACATTTTGCGGGAAGGGTTACTAAATTAAATCGACCTTGGTTTTTGATTGAAACTTTATCGCCTTTTCGCCCACCCAGTCAGACCATGAAGAGCGAAGTTGATGACCCCCGACGGGATTTGAAATCATAATCCCGCCGAGGTCAACTTTTCCATTCATTCTTCCGGAGTTAAGATTTAACCGACTAATGAATATCACCATCCCGTTCTATAAGACAAGTTGATAAAATTAAATTGTATTAATGGTACTACTAAAGCAGCGCGGACCCGAACGCGCAGTCGCGCGTCCGCGCTAGCTAGTCGTGAGTGGTCGATCCTAACCCTAACCCTATTCCTAACCCTAAACACGTATTCATTTGCACACGCGGGTTAGGGTTAGGGTTAGGGATAGGATTAGGGACAGGGTTAGGGTTAGGGTTAGGATCGACCACTCAAGACTAGCTAGCGCGGACGCGCGACTGCGCGTTCGGGTCCGCGCTGCTTTAGTAGTACCGTATTAATTACCTTCCGTTGTATAACCAAAACGGAATATTTAAGGAGGAAGACAAAAAACAAGGAGGAAACGAATACCAACGCTACTTGAACCAACCAATCGAAACTATATCCGTTATATATTTTACACGCACTGCATATATCTATAATATTGTAGGGATGGTTTGTAAGTCGCACGGAACCTTGTCTGTGCATGCTTTAAAGCAGGGTGAGTCCTTACTTTAAAGCAATTTTTAAGCAACACGTCTCCCTCCACCCCGGCGGCAATTCATTTGTGGTTGCTTACTAATAAGATTAGGTGGAAAAACCTTGCTGTGTTGTATTATATGTCGCTCGCTTAAAAGTACGTACCCAACGAACTTCGTTGAGTCACGACTTGAGATGCTTCAATTTCACTTCGAATATACTTCCTGAGTGAGGCATGAGTGTCATGTATTTGACATTTCGTTTGCTTTTTATTTACTGAAAGGGCTTAAAACATATTTTAGCGATGTAAAATACTCAATGTAATTTTTTTTCAAGTGTTTGTTTTTCTTTTGTCGTGGCGCAAGTATATTAAAGACGATGCAAGGACTGTGTATGTTATTATGGCTTTTGGAGACAAAAACTAACAAATGTTGAGATTCATAAAACAAACTAGCGCCTGCATTGCTTTTCATGTATACTCCTTTTTAATATTGGAATACACGCTGGGCGTCTTTCTCGCCGGGGACATAAGAAAAACAAATTAAAACTTGAAAGGTGACACTGAGAAATTTACGACGCTAAAATATCTTATAGACACGCAAGGTCTTTTTTCTTTGTATATATATATATATATATATATATCTTTTTCCCACGGAGTCTTCTTTGTTTTTTTTTTGTTTATCCCACTCCTGTTTTCGATAACATTTCCGGGAACTATCCTAAATGATTATAATTATTAAATTGTCCATGCTTCTTTTCGGTTACATCGATATCATTTTGTTATCGACAACACCCCCGCTTATATCACCACCACCATTATGGAGCGAACGTCCGAAATTAAATGATTTCTTTTTCTCGTCTTATTGTGTTGCTGATTAATTAAACAGCTTTGGCTGAGTTAATAAAAGCCGAACCGAATTACTTCATTCCAAAAGCATTGCTACTGTTTTCAAAACACCCACATCTCATCAACACAGCCGACACTTCATTGTTTTCTTACTCTCTCTATTTTCACTCTCTCTGTTTTTCACTGCGACTCCATTAGTCACTCTTTCTCTCCCCCTCTCTCTCTTGCTCCCACTTTCTATTCTGTAATTCTTATCAGTCTTTCTAATTTCTCTCCTCCTCTATTAGTCACTGTCTCTTTTTATGTCTCTTTTAATTCCTCTGTCTCTCTATTTTCTTTTTTCCTGTTGTTAGCCACGTCGTTTCTCTCCCCCCCCCTTTTCTGTTCACTTATTCGTCCCAGTCTCTCTATTTTACTCTCCTCTTCTATTAGTTATTTTGTCTCTCTCTATCTATCTCTAATTCATTCCACTATCTTTATTTTTCTCTCCCCCTCTGTTAGTCCTTTATCTCTTTCTCTACCAGCTCTCCAACAGCTCCCAGTCTTTCTGTATTTCTTACTCCCCTCCACCTCTGTTAGTCACATTTACAAATAGTATTCTCTCATGTCCCCTCTTTCATCCCCCTCGATTCTCAATTCGCCCATCTTTACTCTTATTCATCTGTCAGTCATCTCTCTCGTTTTTTATCTCTTTCACCGCTTGTCTATCCCCTCCTTTTAAACTCCATGACTTTCACTTTTACTGTTGGCTTTTCATACCCGCTTCCCCCTCTTCCTTTATCCAGGGGCTTATGTTTAATGCTTACTTATATAATAAGCACAAGGCAACAGAGGAAAAGGGAATAAAAGCATGTACTTTCATGTCTTGCTCATGCGTTATTTACGTAAGTTCGTACGTAGACTGACTTACAATACTACAATCAACGAATCGAAGCTAGTCACCGGTATTCTAACTTTCATTCATGTGGTAATCCTGCTGGTAACTTTAATACATCTATTGTTACTGTTTTAACCGTAGATCATCTCTGATACATCAGACCCATGTCAAAAGGTGTTCCAGCTAAGAACATAACAGCTTTTATTCCGAAACTGTGAAGATTACAATATCGTCTCTCTCTCTCTCTCTCTCTCTCTCTCTCTCTTTTCTTTTCTTTTTGTTTTTGACGGTAAGATGTGATCGACTGCTATTTTTAACTGGTTAAGTGACCTCATAGCGGCTTCCTCGTTGTTTTAATTGTTGCTGCTGGTTAGTCCCAGGACAGCTGTCATCTACCATACCTATAATCAAGAGCGTTCCAACCGTGACCATTCTGTCTCATTTAGTATAGCTTGTATGAAACTACATTCTCCCAATGCATTCACTCTTTTACTGGGGCTGCGACCGTGCTGGGGCACCACCTCGAAGGTGTTTTAGTCGATATGATTCTACCTCTGTACCCATCTTAAGCTTGCTACTTATTCTGTCGGTTCTCCTTGTCGATCAGCTGGATTACAGGGGTATAAATAAACCAACACCAAGTGGTATGAAACGCACAAACACGAAGCCGCATACATACATACATACATACATACATAAATACTTACATCCATACATACATACACACGTATTATATACGACGAGCTTCCATACAGTTTTCGTTAACTAAATGTACTTGTAGGGCCCTATTTTTTATGAGACAGTTGAGTGTTATTTGGTTGCTATGTTTGCAAACCGAGGGACCGCATAGAGAGAAAGGGGTGAAGTGGAGTGGGGCTCGCTCCGTCGTTGGTTCCTGACAAACATCTGTTACACAAACTTTACCATTGCTTGTATAGTCTGCTCCGACTAAATATATATGTGTGTGTGTGTGTATGTGTAGCGTACAAAGGAATATGTACTATTAATAATGTAAGAATTTAGCTTTGCTGTTGTAGTATTTAAGCAATCAGTATTTGGAATACTTGGCTAAACGCATTATCTCAGTTGACAGAACAACCCAATACGAGATTTATCGAAGTGTAGCGCATGTTTATTTGTTTATCTGCGTAAACCTTATATAGATATTAGCACCATATCACGTCGAAAACACCGGTTTTCGTCGGTTCACCGAAGTTATGCAACGTCCAGTCCAACATAATTCATTCTTAGATGAGTGACCGCTTGGGAATCCTAGGTGCTTGTAAGCATCACCTTGTGTTTATGAATGCGTGTAGCTTAGTGGTTATGTGCTCGTCTCGTGATTATAATGTCGTTGGTTCGATTCTTGCATCAGGCGGTGCATCGTGTCTTTGAGCAAGGCAGTTTAGATGTTGGAGGTAAAGAATACGCACACCACCCATTTTCAACGTAAAACCCTGATACTAAACCCTAACCCTAACCCTAAACACCAGGTGTGCGTATTCTTTACCTTCGCCGATTAGTTAATACTAAGACGAGGGACCACTTTGGAAACTTCGGAGCTTGTAAGCATTACCTTGAGTTTGTAATGGTACATAGTCTAGCGGATAGGTACTCTGCTCACGATCCTAAGGTTAAGGGTTCAGTTCCTGGATCGGGTAGCTCTTCATTTCGCATTGCTCCGGTCCACTTAGCTACATATGAGTACCATCCAGCTGTCACATTCTGCAATGTTTCGCCGAGTCAAAGGTGAGGAGATCCGAAAGGGTATATATATCTCTGCTCCCGACCACATGGACACCTGAAACAGCGAGAATATGATGCATGTTACCATGCCATATGTGTTTACGAGTAACAACTGCCTGTACTGTATCTATGTGTGTTGCAACAAGATAAATGTTTGTGTTAGTGTTATTGTTGTTTAGCCCTAGGTCAGTCCAAATTGAACCGACCCATAATCAAAGACATTCTTGCGGCTACCACCCTGTCTTTTTCCTGTGTTCGGGTAACACAGAATTACGTGATTTGAGGGAAAATTGGTGTCTATTTCTAGCATGCGGAGGAAGCCACTTTGTGGTTTCCACGTTTATAGCCAAATGTGTGTTGTTGTTTAGTCTTATGTTGATCAGCCCTGACTGAGCACACTTGTAATAAATGGTTGGGATAATCCCGTGATCAACCCGTCTTTCTGTATGTGAGGAATTTTACTACATTGTTCAATGTACCCTTCATTTTAGAAATAGTGTGTGGGTTGTGGGAAATGCAATTGCAATGTAGGATAAAATATACTCTAGCCGTGACCATCCCGTCTATTTAGGCATATCTAGGATTACCTTATACAATGTAACCTCTCCCAATTTTTTTAAAAAGAGGAGTGCGAAATTTGAGTGCAGTTTGTTTGCTATTTTTAGCAGGACTAGTGACTGTATGGAGGCTCATTCGTCGGCCCTATATATATATATATATATAATGTTGTATATTCAGGCTTATCTAGAATTACCTTATATAAGGAGCCCTCCTCTGCTTTCTCTTCAAACAATAGGCTGTAATTTGAAAGCGATTTGTTTGCTATATTTAGCAGGTCGATTGACCATTTACAGACTCGCTCATCAGCTGTTATAATGTTAAGATGTGTGTGCAGTTAGTATTACAAATTACTCGCTCATTTCGAGGGATATATTAAGCAATAACGAAGGGATCTCTCTCTTTCTCTCTCCAGATATTTTCATTCACTCCCGTTTCACTTTACACTGTGTTCATCTTTCATTTCTTCATTCACGTTTTCCCCATATACTCACGTTTCACTCGCTGCTCATTCTTGCTAATAACGATTATCACCAACCGTCTTAACCGAATTCTAGTGATTATTATATTTAATAAAGTTTGTTTTTGTATATAACCGATCTTAATGATGTAATCGATATATTCAAATAATTAAAAATCAAAATCGTTTGTCATCACTGACTGAAAATACCAGCGATAATGTTATAGGTATGTAATAAATAAATATGTGTGTTTGTGATACAAGCAGTGTCCATTCATTTCTATTATTCTGGGGGAACACGTTTGGCTATGGGGAAGTATTGCCTTACTTGGAAACAGTAAGGCAGTAAGGGCATCCGACTTTAGAAAATCTGCCTCAATAAACTTCGTACTACATGAAAAAGTGGACGTTAAGCAATGATTATAATAACGTATATAATATAAATACACATTTGTATATAGATATACATTTATACACACACGTATGCATATTTATATACATACACACACACACACATAGATATGCACACACATAGATATGCACACACATAAATACACACACATAGATATGCACACACATATAAATACATACACATTTATATATACAGACATATACATACACACATTTATATATACAGACATATAAATACACACACATTTATATATACATACATTTATATATACTTCATGCATACTCTCTCTCTCTCTCCCTCTCACATATACATACACTCATTCTCTGGTGGTGAATAAAATTTTGGCAGGAATGAGTAAAAGCTTAAGAGTTCATGGGGCTTGGCTACTGAAATTTTTGCTAAATTCCTTTATTACAGAACAACAAAAATCTGTGGATCATGCTGAAGTTGAAGTCAAAAGTGAAAATTTCGATAACTTTCTTAAAGTTTATCGAAATGACTTACAGTCTTGAAGCTTAATTATATCCGAGCCTGGTGTAGCCATCTGGTTTCACCAGTCCTCAGTCAAATCGTCCAACCCATGCTAGCATGGAAAGCGGACGTTAAACGACGACGACGACATTCTTTAGCATTTAAGCTGGCCACATCTGGTCTAAATAGAATTTGTTTTATTTTCAAACTGGTCAGATCTGACTTCTTGCACTACCCTACAATGTCATTAAAAAAATAAACAATCACATTATCAGAATCTCAAAGTTACATGATAGTGTATGATTAATTCAAAATAATGTGAATGCTAAAAAAAAATTGGTTTAAAAAAACTGGTTTTAAAAAAATAATAAAACTGCAAACTTATTGCAAGTGTTGCGCAACTGTTGAGCCCATTTTCATAGCTTTTCCAAGTTCATACGTGGTGAAATCTCGGTTTAACCTTGTGCATTACTTCCTAAGCAAATAGAAAAATCTCTTTGATCAGAGTATCTGGAAATTTCTAGTTCAAACTCACAAACCTGTATCCTTACATGTGATCTCCATGACTGCCAAACCTATCTTTCTGATTAAAAAGAAATACAAGCTTTAAAGGTGTATTTGTGTCTGTAGTATAGAAACTCTTTCTCAAGTAAATTGTGTTAATTGTATAGCACTTAAACAGGCCATGTTCAACCTGAATGTTCTGCCTGTTTTATCTTCAAAGTGGTCAGACCAGCGTCTCATAACTACCATACAATGTCATTCTAAAAGATACACTCACATCATTGAAATCTTGAAGCTGTAAGATGATGTATGGTTAATTCAAAATGATGGGAATAAATGAACGTTATATTTGATAGAGTTATCTGAATGCTGAAAGAAATTGGATAATATGTGCAGACGTGGCTGTGTGGTAAGAAGTTTGCTTTCCAGTCACATGGTTCTGGGTTCAGTCCCACTGTGCGGCATGTTGGACGAGTGTCTTCTACAATAGCCTCAGGCTGACCAAAACCATGTGATTGGATTTGGTAGATGGAATCTGAAGCCTTTTTTTTATGTGTGTGTGTGTGTATGCCCACCACCACCACTTCACAAATGGTGCTGTTGTGTTTATATCCCTGTAACTTAATGGTTTGGCAAAAGAGACTAATAAAATAAATATCAGGTTTCAAAAACGAAAAAATAATTACTGTGAACCTACTTACATGAGTGGATTTGGTAGATGGAAGCTGAAAGCAGTATATCATATATGTACGTACATACATGGCATGTTTCTTTCAGTTTCCCTCTGCCAAATCCACTCTCAAGGGCTTTGATTGGCCCAGACTTATAGTAGAGGATCCTTGCCCAAGCGCAAGGTACTGGGCAGTGGGATTGAACCCAAAACCACATGGTCGGGAAGTAAGGTTCTTAATCACACAGCCATGCTAACTTATTTCATTCTACTATAGGTACAAGGCCTGAAATTTTTAAGGAAAGAGGTTAGTTGATTACATTCATCCCAGACCCCAGTACACATGTACTTATTTTATTGACCCTGAAAAGATGAAAAGCAGAGTTAACCTTGGAATTTTAACTCGGAACACCATGTTTAGTTGGTGAGCGTATTCCTTGATCAAGGCTACCTAGTGTATATGGTTTTAAAGTTTGCTTTAAAACCATATACCTAACGAATAGCAATCATGAGGTTCCAAATGTGATTTTATTGTGCAGCATCTTTGGTTTGTGTCTTCTATTCAGCGCCTTAGGAATGAAATTGAGAAGACAGAAACACTGAAGCAGTCAATTGGATGGACTGCAGTTGTTCTTAGGAGTCAGAGCTACTTAATCTGTCACCCTCATTAAAAATCTGCTAAAGATACCCAAGCCATTGGGTATCTTTATCTTTTACTTACTTCAGTCACTGGACTGTGGCCAAACCAAGGTACCACCTTGAAGGGTTTTAGTCAAACATATCATCCCCTATACTTACTTATTTAATTTTTTTGAAGCTTGGTATTTACTCTGTTGGTCTTTTTGCTGAATTTCTAAGTTATAGAGCCATAAACAAACCAGCACCAGTTCCAAGTGGTAGGAGGAGGCACGCACAGGCGCAAAGGCACACACCCACACATTCACATACTCATGCACAAATATACATGTATATATATATATATACATATATATGTATATATATCTACCCCAGGGTCTTTAACTCTTATTTCTAGCAATGTTGGTGCTACACTGCATCCTCAGTCACGATTAGTGAGAATTGAATTTTTCCTTTTTGGTTTTGTATTACATATAGCTGCCTTCATTATATATATATATATATATATATATATATGTATGTATGCAGATATTCATGTGTCTGTATATATATATATATATATATATATATATATGAGACCTTTGGAAATGTGCTGTGCGTGAGAAGACCCGGCAAGCCAAGTAAGATCGTTGCCAGTGCCCCTGGACTGGTTCTTGTGCGGGTGGCACATGAGATGCACCATTTTGAGCGTGCCCGTTGCCAGTACCGCCTGACTGGCTCCCGTAGGATTTTCGAGCGAGATCGTTGCCAGTGCCCCTGGACTGGCTTGTGCGGGTGGCACATAAAAGACACCATTTCGAGCGTGGCCGTTTTCGTGCGGGTGACACGTAAAAGCACCCACTACACTCTCTGAGTGGTTGGCGTTAGGAAGGGCATCCAGCTGTAGAAACTCTGCCAAATTAGACTGGAGCCTGGTGTTGCCATCCGGTTTCACCAGTCCTCAGTCAAATCGTCCAACCCATGCTAGCATGGAAAGCGGACGTTAAACGATGATGATGATGATATATATATGACAGGCTTCCACATAGTTTCGGTCTACTAAATTCCCTCACAAGGCATTGGTCAACATGGGACGAACAGTAGAAGAGTGTCTTGCCCAAGGTGCTGCACGGTGGGACTGAACCGCAAAACCGCATGATTGCAATGCGAGGTTCTTAGCCACACAGCTGTACCTACTGAAGACATGCAGTGTGACTGAAACTCGGAAGCTTGTAGTGGTGGTGATGTGAATGTCTTTAACCATCTGACATATAACTATTCAGCCACACTGCATGTAATAATGCTAAAATTACCCAGGATTAAAAAGAGTAGGTCAAATTAAGAAAAGTATTATAGAAAGTCTGTCTGTTTGTTGTAAGCTTGTTTGTGCTAGTTAATTAGCAATGACAATTATATGTAATTTGGCTAGGTGCCTGTTTATAACTCGTCACAGATGGAATGCTGCTCTCATTGTATCCACTGCGGAAGGTAACAGAAAATAGAAATACCTGGATTGTAACGATTAATAATAGTGTCTCATTTACATACGCAGCATAATTGCTATGTGTGCAGATGAGGCTGTGTGGTTAAGAAACTTGCTTTCCGACCATGCGGTCTCGGGGTCAACACCATTGCTTGTCACCTTGGGCAAATGTCTTCTACTATAGTCTCAGCTCAAGTCAAGCCTTGTGAGTGGATCTCGTAGATGGAAAGTGAAAGAAGTCCATCACACACACACACACACACACACACACACACACACACACACACACATATATATATGACGATGATGATGATGATGATATATATATGTATTTAAAAATTGTCGCTTCAAATCGGAGAATAAAATATTACAATGATATATTGTTATAGATCATCATCGTTTAATGTCTGTGTTCCCTGTATCACAAGAGCCGGCCAGACCAAAGCTTGCACCAGTCTTCTGTAACTGTATTGGCAGGATTTTTACAGCTGGATTCCCTTCCTAACACCAACCACTCAGCAGTCATACACACACATATATATATATATATATATATATATATATATATATATATACACACACATATATATATGAATATATGTGCATGTGTATGTATGAAGGCACAGCCTAGTTGTTAGGGTGTCACACTCATGGTTGTTAATTGGTGGATTCAGTTCACAAACTGAGTGGCGCAATTGCACTCTTTAGTAAAACACTTCATTTAATGTTGCTGCAGTCTTTGAGACACAAACAACATGTTGTCATTACTACACAAGTGATGGCAATGCGAAGCTGTGCGGTGATAAACGTACACATTCACACATCATATACATGTGTGCTCCCCACCTCATGCACATGCATACACGTACATACACACTTTTGTAGATACATGTTATACAACACATACATACCAGGGACATGCTGCCCAGGTAGGCAAGGTAGACATTGCCTACCTCGAATAGAATAGATCGATAGCAACATTTTCCTCTCATGACAAAATATGCACCTAAGTCAATATAATTATGAAGGTTAGTCTGATTACTATGCATAAAATGCAAAATATTTTATTTTTTTGTAGATTAGGTAGGCATAATTCATCCCTGCTTTTCAATCTCAGTATTTAAGCGACACGTAATACTGCTGTAGTACATGTGCTGTGTACATTTCTACAACACTGCCGCTGGACTGGCTCCTGTGCAGGTGGTACGGAAAATACATCATTTTGAGTCTGGCCGTTGCCAGTACCACATGACTTGCCTTCGTGCCTGTGGCACGTAAAAGCACCCATTACACTCTCGGAGTGGTTGGCGTTAGGAAGGGCATCCAGCTGTAGAAACTCTGTCAGATTAGATTGGAGCCTGGTGTAGACATTTGGTTTGCCAGTCCTCAGTCAAATTGTCCAACCCATGCTAGCATGGAAAGCGGACGTTAAACGATGATGATGATGATGATGATGTTTTCTCTACGTGTTATAAAAGCAGAAGTAAATCTGCCTTCAACTCAGTTGCATGCCTGTGCTTCACTTATCTTTTCTGTGCTTTACTACATAGGGTCACCAACTGCCTGCCCTGAGTACTTACTGACAGCACATGGCTGATACATGTGATACATGTATTTATATATATATAAACATCTCTGGGTGGTTATATATATTTAAATGTGTATGTATGTGTATGTATATATGCATACATATTTTTCATATGTATGTATGTTTATGTATATCATCTTTGTCATCATCATCATTTAATGTCTATATATATATATATATATATATATATATATATATATATGTATGTATGTATGTATGTATGTATATTTGTATGTATATGTTTTTCTAATAATTGGTACAAGTTCGAGAGTGACTCAACACACAAAACATTTGGTCCTTGAATCACTCTTTAACTTTTGCTGACTAGTAATAAGAAAATGTATACATACTCCTGTTTTGAGTTCTATTTTCCTGTTTGCATCACCAAACTTATGTTTGTGAGTGTGTGTGTGTGTGTGTGTGTGCGTGCGTGTATGTGTGTGTATGTGCATGCATGTATTTGTGCATATGTATATATGCATGCATGTATATGTGTGTGTGTGTGTATATATATATATATCCACTTGTATATACATATATAATGTGAGTCTGTGTGTGTGTGTGTGTTTTTGTAGGCATGTATGTATGTTTACGTGCATATGTATGTATGCATGTATGTATGTGTGTGTCTCATATATATATATATATATATATATATATATATATATATATATATATGCACTTGTATATACATATATACATGCGAGTTGTATATACATATATACATATATACATATATACATGTGTGTGTGTCTCATATATATATATATATATATATATATATATATATATGCACTTGTATATACATATATACATGCGAGTTTGTACCCTCACTCTCCCCTCCACTCCTTTTTGTTGAAGAAGTGTAGGCTTCAAACATAAAAGGCTTTCTCACTTTCACAAGCAGCAAACTAATACACCTGCTTGTTGTTCATACACCTGTCTTTGTCTTTTGTTTTTCTGTAAATTTCAACTATATATATATATATACACACACACATACACACACACACACACACACACACACACACACATATATATATGTATATGTGCAAGCGTAGGTGTGTGGTAAGAAGTTTGCTTCCCAATCACATGGTTCCGGGTTCAGTGGATTTGGTAGATGGAAACTGAAAGAAGCCTGTAGTGTGTGTGTGTATATATATATATATATATATATATATATATATGTATATCTGTATGTGTGTATATGTTTGTGTGTCTGTGTTTGTCTTCCCAACACCGCTTGACAACCGATTGCTGGTGCGTTTGCGTCCCCATAACATAGTGGTTCAGCAAAAGACACCGATAGAATAAGTACTAGGCTTACAAAGAATAAGTCCAGGGGTCGATTTGCTCGACTAAAGGTGGTGCTCCAGCATGGCTGCAGTCAAATGACTGAAACAAGTAGAAGAAATAAAAGAAAAAAGTATATATATATTTATAAGAAGTGCACACATAAAGTCAAATAGTCAAGATACACCTGAGAGAACCAGTTGGAATGCCTTTGATCAAGGATTCACTCACCTGGAACCAAACTAAACCATAAAAAGTTATTAAAATTTGCAAACAATATTTGCCAAAAATCACTGCTACTTTCTGAGTTATTTTTATTTGTCATATATGAAAGCCAACAGTTCATCATCATCATCATCATCATCATCACCACCACCACCACCACCACCACCATCACCATCATCATCGTTTAACGTCTGCCTTCCATGCTGGCATGGGTTGGACAGTTTGACAGGAGCCGGCCAGGCAGAAGCCTGCACCGGACTTCTATGTCCGTTTTAGCAGGGTTTTTTGGGGCTGGGTGCCCTTCTTAACACCAACCACTCAGCAGAACATATAACAATATACATTGTTAAAAACAGAGGTATAATAACATAAATATACAGCACACTTTGAGTATATGATTTCATATTTCATTACTGGGGTCGATAAAATAAGTACCAGTTGAGTACTGGGGTCGATGTAATCAGCTATCCCCTCCCCCAAATTTCAGGCCTTGCACTTATAGTTGAAAAGATTATTATTATTATTATTAAATAAATAAATATTTGTTTATTTAATTATTTTATTTTATCATTTCATTCTTTTACTCTTTTACTCTTTTACTTGTTTCAGTCATTTGACTATGGCCATGCTCGAGCACCGCCTTTAGTTGAGCAAATCGACCCCAGGACTTATTCTTTGTAAGCCTAGTACTTATTCTATCGGTGTCTTTTGCCGAACCGCCAAGTTGCGGGAACGTAAACAAACCAGCATCGGTTGTCAACCGATGTTGGGGGGACAAACTCAGACACACAAACATATACACACACACACATACATATATATATATATATATATATATATGGCTTGGCGATAACTATTAATTTCCAGTACCGCTGCCGTAGTCTCCTTTAGAGAGACTTAGAAATATTAATAACTCTATTTCTGAAAACCAGTGGATAGATTCCACTGAAATTAGATAAATAACCTTAGAACAGATAGTCAGCAGCGCCGCCTGGCTGGGGCTTGGCTGCTCTGCATTGACAAGGGGCAACACCCTGAGACTAATCTGCAGATGCCAAACCAGCAGGGGGACACTGCTGACCTCCCCTGTTCGAAGGTTATAAAGGACACAGGTTTCGTGTGTCACATAGCTAGCTAGAGGCGATGGCTTCTTGGAGCTAATTCACGGCAGCTTTCGTCCTAGTTTTGGGACTGCCATGTTGGCTTGGCGATAACTATTAATTTCCAGTACCGCTGCCGTAGTCTCCTTTAGAGAGACTTAGAAATATTAATAACTCTATTATATATATATATATGAGCTTCTTACAGTTTCCATCTACCATATTCACTCACAAGGCTTTGGTCGGCCCGAGGCTATAGTAGAAGACACTTGCCCAAGGTGCCACGCAGTGGGAATGAACCCAGAACTCTGTGGGTGGTAAGCAAGCTACTTACCACACAGCCACTCCTGCGCCTACCCCAACAAAGACTTGTCTGTCTTTTTATTGTTCCCCCTCATCCGTCACCCTGCTAGCAAATAAATGAAATCGTTAATATTATTAATAAGGCATTGAGCTGGCAGAATCGTTAGCATGCCAGGCAAAATGATTAGTGACATTTGATCCGTGTTTTATGTTGTGGATTCAAATTCCACTAAGGCTGATTTTGCCTTTCATCCTTTCGGGTGTCAATAAAATAAGTACCAGTTGAGCCCTGAAGTTAAAGTAATCGACTTATTCCCTCCCCAAAATTGCTGGCCTTGTGCCAAAATTTGAAACTATTATTATTATTATTTTGTAAAATAAAATAATGTCCATTGTCTTCTGCTGAACCGGAGTCATCCCTTGACTCTAGGGTCACAGCAGGTCCTCATCTCATGGAGAGTACATGGCGCAAAATGTGTGCGGAACCTAGAAACACTATTTTCTAACGTTCTCCCACATTAACACTGCAAGGGAGTTTGTTGAGCTGCTCATCAAGGCCCTTTTTAATTAGCCCTAACGCTCCAATCACCACTGGTGCTGTGCTGCTTTTCATTCCCCACATCTTGGTCACTTCTATTTCTAGGTCTTTGTCCTTAAATAACCTCTCAACCTCTTTAATGGACACATTTCTCTCTTATGGTACTGTCACATCTATTATTATTATTATTATTATTATTATTATTATTATTATTATTATTATTATTAATATTATTATTATTGATATTATTATTATTAATATTATTATTATTATTATTATTATTATCATTATTATTAATATTGAGTGAGAGAGCAGTGCATGCCATCAAAGTGACACTGGGGTAAAATATACGAAGCCCATTATACCCATCATGACTACCCGTCTGATAAGGGTACACCAGGCACATGTATCACAACCATATGTGCGTGACATGGTGATCTCATATCAAGATAAACAGCGTATGACCTCGCAGGTGGGGCCCAGTTAGAATTTTCTTCAGGTTGAGTAGCCCATCCCGCTCAAAAGGTCCCTGAATAAGGTTTGTTTAAGGATGTTGAGCAAAACACCCATGTTTCCAAAGGTGAATTATCCAAACCCCAAAGAATTCCTCTCAACACATGGCTATGATGCTCCCCCACTACTTCTGCTCATGATCAGAGATGCACACATCGTCAGCCAACAAGGGACATGCTCGACTGGTTATGGTCAAACAACTGACAAGCAAATCTGTGGTATTAAGCAGAATATTTGCTGTAGCCCATCTTTTTATACCAAGACAAAACAACGTACATGATAACACTTCCAATCAGTTAAGATCAGAAGCCATGAGAGCCATTGCCTGGTATTGCATCCGGGCATAGAGAGCCTATTATTATTATTATTAATATTATTATTAATATTATTATTATTAATATTATTATTATTATTAATATTATTATTATTATTATTATTATTATTAATATTATTATTATTATTATTATTATTATTAATATTATTATTATTATTATTATTATTATTAAGGCGTTGAACTGGCAAAATCGTTAGTATGCCTGGAGAAATGCTAAACGGTGTTTCGGCCGTCCTTACGTTCTGAGTTCAAATTCTGTCGAGGTTGACTTTGCCTTTCATCCTTTCAAGGTCGATAAATTAAGTACCAGTGAAACACAGGCTTCTAAAGAATAAGTCCTGGGGTCAATTTGTTCGACTGAAGGCAGTGCTCCAGCATGGCCGCAGTCAAATGACTGAAACAAGTAAAAGAGTTAAAAAAAAGAGTAAAGAGTTTATGAATGAAATCTGAATTCATGATTTCATGGCATTGTTATTCACCTTTTGACATGACACAAAAATATATTTGAGTCACTCTAACTCTGTGTACACTGGCTTAATACTTGTCTTTTCACCATTTGATTTTAAATGCAAGGTATCCACACCCATCTGCATTGTTTATTATAAAACTTTCA
>NC_142936.1:80367923-80382923 GCF_046866305.1 Octopus bimaculoides | reverse complement strand
AGCTGATAATTTACGTAATTAAGTAATTAACGTAATTAACGTAAATCTTAGTCTGAATGTGAAGCTATAACTTATAGATAGACCACAAGATCTTTTGATCTCAGTAGTAAGGTGCATGGCTCAGTGGTTAGAATGTCAGGCTCACAATCACGAGGTAGTGAGTTCGATTCCCAGACTGGTCTGTGTGTTGCTCCAGTTCACTCAGCTGTAAAAATGAGTTGCAACATCACTTGTGCCAAGCTGTATTGGCCTTTGCTTTTCCCCTGGATAACGTCAGTGGCATGAAGAAGGGAGGCTGGTATGCATGGGCGACTGCTGGTCTTCTATAAACAACCTTGCTTGGACTTGTGCCTCAGAGGAGAACTTTCTCGGTGCAACTCCATGGTCATTCATGACCGAAGGGTCTCTTTACCCTCACAGTAACAATTCTGCCAACTTGTTGCCTTATGGAGAATTATGCAGCACTACAGCATACCAGTCAAGTATATATCTATAATAAGAGCAACTTACCAAGGAATGTCACGCCGAGTCTTGCATGGAAATGGAGCTACGGATAAATTTGAAGTAAAAACAGGAGTTTGACAGGGCTGTATACTTTCTCCCTTTTTATTTCTACTAGTTATAGATTGGATTATGAAGGAAACTATGATTGAAAGCGAAACAGGCATTGAATGGACGGATGCAGAAGCTCTAGAAGATCTCGACTTTGCAGATGATATAGCGTACTTTCACAAACATATAGCCAAATGCAAAATAAAACATCAAAATTAGAAAGATTTATGATAATAAAAATGGCTATTCTTTACTGAAGGGTTTCCCTTTGATTTTAAATGTAGTTCTTCTTAAAATCAAAGACTCCTGTTAATTTGTTCCTCCTTCCTTTCTTTCTTTTGCCATCTTGTCTTTTTCTACATCAAAGATTACTACATTATCTAATGTGACCTTCCTTTTCTAAGACAATCAAGTATAACTGAAGTAGATTTGGTTGCTATTTTTAGCTGGCTGTAATTCTTTTCTACCTCAGGTCATTTCTGATTAATTGGCTCAGCTGTGGTTTGTATATCTAAAACTACAAGCAGGTGAGATATGATTTGTGAGATTTAGCTGCTATTTCTAATGGACTAAATAACCACAACATGGTTCTTTAGGCTTGTTGTTAAGTTTATTATTCCTTCAAGCAGAAAATTCATTGAAACTTTTTGATAATTACACATCAAAAGACTGGTGACATTTTGAATTTTCCATTTGTGTTTTTATGGGGAAAAAAATGTTGATGTTGTTATTGTTTAACCCCAGGCCAGCCACTGATATCAAGAAGGTCTCGTAATCAAAGTCAGTTCAGTCAAGATCATCATCATCATCATTATCATAATCATCATCACCATCGTCATCATCATCATCATCTTCATCCTCATCATCTTCATCATCATCATCATTGTCATTGTTGTTGGCATTGTCATCATATCATAGACCATCATCACGTTATCATCATACCCATCATTATTGTCATCATCATCATTGTTGTCATCATCGTCATCATCATCATCATCATCATCATCATTTTCTTTTAACATCCATGTTCCATGCTTTTCGTGAGCAGGATGGTTTGACAGGATCCGTTGGGCCCAAAGACTGCATCAGGCTCCAATGTCACCTTTGGCATGGTTTCTAAGGCTGGATGCCTTTCCTAATACCAACCACTTTACTAAGTGCATTGGGTGCTTTCTTTACTGCACAACACAACTGAGGTTACCATGCAGCTGGCAAGATTAAGATACCCTTTGACTGACCAAGTGGGATTACAGCAGAGAGGAAGGCAGCTTTATACTTAGAGATGTGAGGTCAAAGTATAAGTGATGAAACCAGAGTAGAACAGATTTTATTGTTATAGAAAAGCTACTTCCCTATAGTAGAGAGAATGGGAGTAAACCAAAGTCAGCTTCATATTTCATCCTTTTGCGGATGGTAAGTTAAGTACTAGTCAAGTACTGGACTTGTTGTAATTGACCTTTCTATCCTCCTAAAATTACTGACCTTATGCCAAATTTTGAAATGTTGTTGCTGTTGCTGTCACTGCTGCTGATGCTGTTGTTGAAGAACGAGAGAGCAGCACATGCATCAAAGTGATGTTGGTGTACAAATATACGAAGCCCAAGATACCCATCATGACTTGCCTCTGCTAAGTGTACACCAGGCACATGCATCACAACCATGACCTCATATCAAGATTTGTTGTTGGCACTCCGTCGCTTACGACGTCGAGGGTTCCAGTTGATCCAATCAACGGAACAGCCTGCTCGTGAAATTAACGTGTAAGTGGCTGAGCACTCCACAGACACGTGTACCCTTAACATAGTTCTCGGGGATATTCAGCGTGACACAGTGTGACAAGGCTGACCCTTTGAATTACAGGCACAACAGAAACAGGAAATAAGAGTGAGAGAAAGTTGTGGTGAAAGAGTACAGCAGGGTTCGCCACCATCCCCTGCCAGAGCCTCGTGGAGCTTTAGGTGTTTTCGCTCAATAAACACTCACAACGCCTGGTCTGGGAATCGAAACCGCGATCCTATGACCGTGAGTCTGCTGCCCTAACCACTGGGCCATTGCGCCTCCACCATATCAAGATAAACAGTGTATAACCTAGCAGGTGGAGCCCAGTGAGTATTTTCTTCAGAGTGAGTAGTCCATCCCACTCAAAAGATCCCTGAATAAGGGTTGTTTTAAGATGTGATAGCAACATCCATGTTTCTGGTGTTCCTGCACTACTCCTGCTCATGATCAGAAAAAGGACATGTCATTTGTCACTAAGGGACATGCCTAGCTGGTTTATGTAAAGCAACTGACTAGCAAGTCTGGGGTATTGAGCAGAATATTTGCTGTAGCCCACATTTTACAGCAAGACAATGCACATACATGTTAATGCTTCTAATCAGTTAAAATCAGAAGCCATGAGAACCACAGCTTGGTTTTGCATCAGGGCATGGGGTCGATAAAATAAGTACCAGTTGAGCACTGGGGTCAATATAATCAACTTAATGCATCCCCTAAGACTGATGGCCTTGTGATAAGATTTGAAACCATTATTATTATCTTTGCCTTAGCGAAGGCAGAGGTATTGATTTCAGTCGTGTTTGTTTGTTTGTTTGTTTGTTTGTCCATGGACAAGATATCTCAAGAACCGCTAGATGGATTCAGATGAAACTTTCAGGGTTGTTTGACCTTGTGACTAGCACGAACTGATTAGATTTTGGGATCGATCCGTTACTGGACAAAGATTTTGGATTATTTTTCTTGTCTTTTTTTCTTAATTTTTGAGATCAGTCGTGTTCATTTTTAGTATTCTCGTTTGTGAGAGCAGTCGAGTTTATTTCAGATATTCTCAATTTGAAAATCATCTTTGGCTAATTGTTGAGAGGACGTTGGTGTTGCCTGTGCTCACTGGGTGCTATCATTATTATTATTATTATTATTATAATTATTAGGTAGAATTGTTAATGCATTGTAGAAAAATCTTAGTGTCATTTCTTCCAGCATTTTTTTAATGTTCTGTGTTCAAATTCTGCTGAGATCATTTTTGCATGTCATAATTTTAGAGTTGATAAAATAAGCACCAGTTTAGCACTTGAGAGAAAAAAATCTATCTTTATATATTCTTTTCATACATAGTATATCAGCTTCAACATTATCTTTATGTGTCGTTTCTTTTTCTGAAGATTACAATATAAATCGAGAGCAATTTCACTGCTATTTCCAGCAGGTTACATGACTGCAAAGCCACGCCCTTATTGGTTCAAATTTACATATTTTTTCGTCATTTTTGTAAGTCAATACTTTTAATTGAGTTCCTTCGAGTTATTTATTTATTCATTTATTTATCTATTTTTCTGAATCCAGAATTCTGGGGTTAAATTATTTCCAACTCCTCATATCATCATTCACCATAATCTTATTGATTCGGATCATTATCTTTTTCTTTGAACTTAACACATTCTCAGGAGACGTTATTGACTTTTTTTTTTTTTGTTTGTTATTGATCTGCAGCTCTGTAAACTCTCTCATTGTTTGATTATTTTGGTATTATAGTTCTTGGTTAGATAACGGGGGCAACGATCAGGAGATATTTGAACCATCAAGGTGAAACGGTACTCTAGTACTACTACTACTACTACTACTACTACTACTACCACCACTGCCACCACCACTGCCTCTACCGCCACCACTTCTGCCATTGTGACTGTGTTTGTTATTATTATTATTATTATTATTATTATTTACGTTCTGAATTCAAATTCTGCCGAGGTCGACTTTACCTTTCATCCTTTCGATGTCAATAAAGTACTAGTTGCGTACTAGGGTTGATCTAATCGACTGGCCCCCTCCCCACAAATTTCGAGCCTTGTGCCTAGTGTAGAAAAGATTATTATTCTTCTTCTTCTTATTATTATTATTATTATCATCATTATTATTATTATTATTACCCACTACACTCTCTGAGTGGTTGGCGTTAGGAAGGGCATCCAGCTGTAGAAACTTTGCCAAATTAGATTGGAGCCTGGTGTTGCCATCCGGTTTCACCAGTCCTCAGTCAAATCGTCCAACCCATGCTAGCATGGAAAGCGGACGTTAAACGATGATGATGATGATGATGATTATCATCATCATCATTGTCATCATCGTCGTCATCATCATCATCATCATCATTGCTATTATTATTATTATTATTATTATTATTATTATTATTATTATCATTATCATTATTATTATCATCATCATTATTATTATTATTATGGCAGTAAGCTGGCAGTATTGTTAGCACGCTGGACGAAATGCTTAGTGGTATTTCACCCGCCACTATGTTCTGAGTCATGTGTGTGGGAGGGGTGTGCCATTATTACTAATTCCCTATGATATTTCCCCACTACTTCTGCTCATGATCAGAGATGCACATATCGTCAGGTATTTAGAGATATGCTCAACTGGTTAAGGTCAAACAACTGACATGCAAATCTGTGGTATTGAGCAGAATTTTTGTTGTAGCCCATCTTTTATATCAAGACAAAACATGTGCTTGATAGCACTTCCAAATAGGGAAGATCATAAGCCAGGAGAGACAGTGCACTCCCAAGAAAACCATCGGATATAAACAATAATGACACAATAGATATACTGTGTAAAAGTTTTAGTGAAAAAAGTTCATTGTTCAACGCAGGGCATTTATTATTACTATTATTATTATAATTATTACAGGCAGCGAGCTGGCAAAATTGTTAGCACACTGGGTGAAATGTTTAGCGGTATATCATCTACCGCTACGTTCTGAGTTCAAATTCCACCAAGGTCGACTTTGCCTTTCATCCTTTCAAGGTCGATTAAATAAATACCAGTCACGCACTGGGGTTGATGTAATCAACTTACCCCCCCCCCCCCACACACACACCCCAATTTCAGGCTTTGTACCTATAGTAGAAAGAATTATTATTATTATTACTATTGGCAGTTTTTGTGGGGTCATGTGTTGTAATAATAATATGTAGTCTTAGTTGTTTGGTTATATTGAATATTTGGCTAGCTTCATGCATTAGTAAGAGGTCGTTTGTTTTTGTTTTTAGTTTTTGAGGCTTTTTTTTCATATATTTAGTAGTTTCTATATTAGACATTTTTGTCATATTTTCTATAGGATTTGTGTGTTATTACTTTCTTTGTATCTTATTATTAAATTATTATTTGCCAGTACCACCATCACCACCACTTCCACCATCATCATTACCATCATCATCATAACCATCACCATCATGACCATCACGATCATCATTACCATCAAGACCATGATGATATTGCTGATGATGATGATGATGTTTGTTATGACGCTTGTCTATCAACGTTACACATTTTTATCTCTGTCTTTGTCCTATGGTTCTTCTTGTTGCTGCTGTTTAGCCCCAGGTGAGTCATGACATTGTAAGCCCTATACTCAAAGGCCATTCCAACCCTGACCATATCTATGTATTTGGTAAAATGTACTGTGGACAGGATGTTTTGAATGTAACATTGCATACAAGAGGGTTGAGAAAACTTTGGTTGCTATTTCTCGCAGGTCTATTGACCACATAGAAGCTCCCTCGTCAGCTTGTTAATCCTATGGTTATTCTCTTCAGTGAGACCCAACATTTTCAGTTTTGATTTCACTAGTCTTCTCCCTGATCTGCTCGTACATTTTGTAATTCCATAAAGAATTTTTCCAGATATTTCCATTGTCTTTGGGGAACTGACAGAATTGTCAAAGCTTCTAAATAAATGTCTTGTGGCAATTATTCCAGCTTTTAACTTCCTGATTTCAAACCCTACCTTTCATCCTTTTGGGATGGATAAAATAAAGTACCAGTCATATTCTGGGGTCGATAGTATTGACTGCTTATCTTTCCCCAAAACTGTTGGCCTTGTGCCTAAATTAGAAATAATTGAGGCGCTTAGTAACAGAGTGTCGTACGCGCCACCCTGGACATTTTCAAGGTTAGTATATCATTTTCTTTGTCTTGACATCTAGAATCTGGAAAAGTTGAGTGGAAGAACCAGTAAAGTTGAAAATCTAGTTGAAAGAAAATTGTACCTCAATGCTATTGACACGATGCTCACTCACCCAAATTCGGACCAGAGAGTTTAGTAACACTCCATCATAAGCACATGTGCTCAATCAATAACTTCGGTGTGGGCCCTGTATTGTTTTCCGAGGTGTTATGACTCAAGACGAAACATGTACTTGATAGCACTTCCAATCAGTTAAGATGAGAAGCCAGGAGAGACAGTGCACTCCCAAGAAAACCTTCAGACATAAACATTAATGACACAATAGATATAACGATAATCGTAATGATAATGGGCTATTATCTTGCTATCTTGTGTTACCTCTTAAAGATACTTACCTTGGTATATTAAAACACAAACAATACCTTTGGGGTGTCTTTATGTTTTTTCTAAGTATTATGGCTAAAATATCCAATGTAATACACCGTTTTGTAGTACCAGTATATTCTACAAAATGAGTAAGACGAAGTCATTGTGTCATTTGCCATAATGGGTGGAATCATTAGAGGAGGTCTCCACAGTCATTTTAAGACCAAAACCAGCTTCCTAACTCCATTCCTTGCTGAGATATCACATTCTGAAAGTTGCAAAACTTTGACTGCATTTTTCTCAGTTTTGAGGTTGTGGTGCTTACAATGGTCTGTTACTAAACGCCTCAATCATAGGTGCAGGCATGACTGCTTGGTAAGAAGTTTGAGTATCACATAGTTCTGGATTCAATCTCACTGCATGGAACCTTTGACCAGTGTCTTCTACTATTGCCATGGGCCAACCAGAGCCTTGTGAGTAGATTTGGTAGGTGGAAACTGAAAGAAGCCTAACACTGGTGATGGGGCCATGTAAAAAGCACCCAGTACACTCTGTAAAGTGGTTGGCATTGGGAAGGGTATCCAACCATAGAAACCAGGCCAAAACAGTATATGGGGCCAGGTGTGACCCCTGGCCTTGTCAGCTCCTGCTAAGCCAACAACCCATGCCAGCATGGAAAATGGACATTAAATGATGATGATATATGTGTGTTTATGTTTTTTAAGATTTTGCTTAGGTATAGCAATATTAATTACCAGGTGTTTGTGTGTGTGTGTGTGTGTGTGTGTGTGTGTGTGTGTGTGCGTGTGCGCGCGTGTGTGTGTGTACATGTGTGTTACTGTCTCCCTGCCCTGACATCTCATGATAGTTGTAAATGAGTGTGACCGCCATACAAATGGTGTCCTTTCTTAATATTACATGATACCATGTCTGGTCATGCGGAAATATTACCTCCCTTGGAAATAGGTGAAGGGTAGCAACTGGAAAGGCATCCAGCTCTAGAAAATTCACCTCAGTAAATTGTATCTGGCCCATGTGGGCATAGAAAATTTGGTCTTAAAATGATGACAAGAAACCGATATTCCATTGATTTTTTTTTTTTGAGTACCACAGGCAAATATTGTATAGTTGCCAGCAAGAATAATGATCATTCAACAATGATATTATTGCAGTTATGTATATTTTAAAGGGTAGTACACTGCATTCCCATTGATCGAAGCCTGTCTGTTAGACATTGAGCTTCAGTTAGGGTTTAAGTTGGCTCTTTTGCATGGCACATAGTAACAGACACATCTTAGCTTTCTGAGCCTTGGATCAACATACCAGCTGAGCATCACAATTATAGGGCCTGGGTGCAGGCATGGCTCTGTGGTTAAGAACCATTCTTTGGTTTCAGGTTCAGTCCCACTGTGCAACTCCTTGGGCAAGTGTTTTTTTACTATAGCTCCAGGCTCACTGCCTTTTGAGAGAATTTGGTAAGCGGAAACTGTGTAGAACCCGTAGTGGTCTACATAACTAAATAATTGAATGATCTCCCTTGCAAGAAAGATTATAGAGTAACCTCCCTTTACTAAGTTTCTTGAAGCATCTATGTCATGAGACGTGATTCTTAATTATTCAAGAAGCTTAGCATTTCACTTGGAAGTTTCTAGAACTTCTAGCGTTCCATTAATAAAAACAGCTTGTTCACCCTGCTCTTCGCTTCTTAGTCAATTAGACTTAAAGCCATTCGCGTCATTGCTATGTCCATCTGTTTTTCTATGCCACAGGACTGAAAACCACCACTTAGCTGTGGGACTGAACCTGGAACCATGTGGTTAGGAAGCAAGCTACTTACCAAATAGCCATGTCTGTGCCTATGTGTATAAGCTAACAGACTGTATTTTCAAATCCTTTATTCAATGCATTAGCTTATATCTAAAATAAATTGTATTAAATAAAGATTTTCAATGCTGGTCAGAAATGACTGCTATAGTCCTTGTATAGCCCTTCTAGTGTTAAGAGAGATTTGGCTGCCATTTCTAGCAGACTGAGTGACCACGTGAAGGCTCCGTCAAAAGAAGTGTTTATGATGTTCTGAGCTGTAAAAGAGAATGCCATCATATGTTTTCCTCTCATTTTATTTATGTATTTTTATATCGAATATATTTTTTGTTTTGTATTTGTGGTTTTCCTCTATATTGTTATTTTGGAAATGTATAATTAATTTAGTGTTCTACTGCACAAAATTGATTTTTTTTTTGCCTTTATCATTTGTTTTGTGTGTTATTTGATAAGTTTTTCAGATCCATTTTTGTTTTTGTTTTTTTTCCTTGTTTTTTCTGTTCTGGTGCATTTAATACAAAAGCGGCCATCCATCCATCCATCCAACAGGCAAGCATTTACTTATCAATAATCCATAACCTTTTACTGATACACACACACACACACACACACACACATGTACACTCACATGTACACATGCACACATACATATATATGCACATGCATATATGTGTATATAAATAACTATATGTATATATATTTATATGAATATATATACATATGTATGAATATATATATGTCTACATTTATATATAAACATATATATATATATAGCTATAAATGTATATGTATACATATGTATATATATGCATGCATATATCCATATATGTGTATATATATCCTCATATATGTATATACCCATATATACCCATTATACACACACACACACATATAGCTATAAATGTATATGTATACATGTATATATATGCTTGCATATATCCATATATGTGTATGTATATACATATTTATATATATACCCATATATACCCATATATATATGTGTATATGTGTGTGTGCGTATTTATATGTATATTTATATTCATACAAACATAAGCACACACACACACACACACACACACACACACACACACACACACACACACACACACACACACACACGTGTGTGTGTGTGCAGACGTTTGAATTTCTTGTAGAATCCTTCTGCCATGCTGAAATGTCAGCTATATAGAAATAGCGATAAAAGGAAGGAAGGACATCACTGAGATCCTAGTAGCCGGTCTCCTTTCTCTGCTGAATGCAAAGTGAAAAACAGTTCAAATAATTTTCACATTCTTAACACAAGATCTCTGAGTTGATAATAAACTGCTCAACTGCAAATAGTTTACTAAAACACCAAACGAAACAAAGACAAAAAATAAACAAAAAGGACAGACAAAACAAACCGGAAGCAAAACAATGGTGGACCATCCAATTGTTGGAATTTTCATGGCCTAACACTCTATATAAATAACATTTGGTCTGCTGCCAAAAATCCTGCCTTCCTCTGTTATTATACTTCAGTTCTACAAAAGTTCCTGATCTTATGAACTAGTTGACTATTCTATCTTTCTTTTGTAAACACAATCAATGCTTTCCCAACTGTTGTTCTCTCGCTGAGTCCACTTTCGCTGCTTCTGCTGCGGTCGCCATCCAACGTCACTAAATGAGCCAATAAGATAGTGCTTACATGGTCATTCAAATCGCTAGAAATAGCAACCAAATCGTCCTCTAAATCTCACTTTAGAATCTTAAAAGATAGATAGATAGATAGATAGATTGAGTGAGAGAGAGTGAAAGAAGGAGACAGTGTGCCCATATATGGTTACAGTAGCCTGCTAAAAATAGCTAACAAATTTTCATATCACACTTTATAGCATATTGGAGAAGGCCGCATCAGACAGTTAATCTTATTTTATCAAGCGGGTGAGGGAATCTATGTGGTCGCCACTCAACCTGCTAGAAATAGCAGCCAAATCTTCCTCAGATCACGTTTTATAATCTTAAAACGAAAAGGACAGTCTAGATAAGGTGGTTATGGATGCACTGTCTGGGAAAACGACAGGGTGGTCATAGGTAGAATGTCTTTGATCACAAGTCTGCTCAGTCAATATGGACATGAGACCAAACAATAACAACAACAGCAGTACCACCACCACCACCACCAACAACAACAACAACTTTAAGTTTATTTACTAGGCTATGATAAAGGGATTATTACTATATATGATGGGGTTCTGGAAAGTTCTTGGCTTTGGGTGAAAAGATACAGAAGGATCAGTTAATTATGATTTTATTTAACATATTCCTCTCTCAGACTCACACACTTGCTACAGTGCTCCTTCAGTTTTTCTAATTCCTCCAAAAGAACTCGGAAGGTTGGGCCTCCATCCAGGCTTTTCGTGCTATCTTTAGAGCCAGAAACTTTTCAGCAAACCCTCGTATATATTTCCCCTTGCTGGTGCTGCATAAAAAGTACCTGTCACATAAAAGCACCGACTACACTCTCGGAATGGTTGGCGTTAGGAAGGGCATCCAGCTGTAGAAACTCTGCCAGATCAGATTGGTGCCTGGTGCCACCTTCTGGTTTGCCAGCCCTCATTCAAATCGTCCAACCCATGCTAGCATGGAAAGTGGACGTTAAATGACGACGATGATGATGATGATGATAATATATATATATATATATATATATATATATATATATATATATATATATATATATATATATATATATGTATATATATATTATATTATATATGTTTGTATTTATGTATATATGTTTATATAGATACTCACACATATGCAAACATGCACATACACAGACGCAGATATATGAAATTAAATCTATATGTAATATCTACAGTATATCTTATTACTTTTGGAATGTTAACGACCCAAAACCACTTAACATATTGAGATAGAGTTAATTAGAATGTGCGTACATCTAAATATGCTGAAAGTAAACCAATGTATATAAATATTTTGATATTTGATATACAACATATATATACATACGTACATACATACATACATATATATATATAAATATACATATACACACATACACACACACACACACACACATGTATATATACATACACATACATACATATATATATCGTGATGCTCGGTCGGTTATGACGATGAAGGTTCCAGTTGATCCGATCAACGGAACGGCCTGCTCGTGAAATTAATGTGCAAGTGGCTGAGCACTCCACAGACACTTGTACCCTTAATGTAGTTCTTGGGGAGATTCAGCGTGACACAGTGTGACAAGGCTGGCCCTTTGAAATACAGGTACAACAGAAACAGGAAGAAAGAGTGAAAGAAAGTTGTGGTGGAAGAGTACAGCAGGGTTTCCCACCACCCCCTGCCGGAGCCTCGTAGAGCTTTAGGTCTTTTCGCTCAGTGAACACTCACAAAGCCTGGTCTGGGAATCAAAACCATGATCCTACGACCATGTGTCCACTGCCCTAACCACTGGGCCATTGTGCCTCCACATATATCTATATCTAAACACACATGTGGGGGGTGCTGAAAAGTTCCTGGCTTCATGTAAAAGAAAATAAAGGAAGATTAGTTGATTATGATTTTATCCAGCATATCTCCCTCGCACATTTTCAGACTTTTTGCAGTGGTCCTTCAGTTTTTCTAAGCCCTGTAAAAGAACTTGGAAGGTTGGGCCTCCAACCAGGCCTTTCACAATACGCTTGCTTCTGACTAGTGTTTGAGGATTACCCTAATTTTATAGGGAGTTCATGGCTCACATTAGTATATGTATTGAATAGGATTTGATTGGTAGAGGATAGTCAAATGACGGGTCTTATAAATTTTTGTAGTTTACCTGCTATATCTGTGTGTTAGCCTCAAGTGAAGATGTTTGGCATCATAAGTTAAGGCTGACACGGTTGACTGAACATGTCCAAACAATCAATGGTTTGAATGTTTTCTGTCAAGTGTTTGTAGAGAATGAACACATTATTAAGTTCATAACCGTTTGTACATTTTGTGCTATGTCCATGTGTTAGTGTCAGGTGACAGTATATTTTCTGCCTAAAAAGGAGGCAGACATGGTTGAGTGAACATGTTTAGTATATATATAAGGATTTACTTTTCGTAATGAGATAAAAAAACCAAGTCTCTGTATAATATAGAACATTTATAAATAAAAGGTCTTACAGCTGTTTCCAGGATATTTATTATATCCCTTCATCGGAGACGGTGTAAGAGGATGGTTAAGCAATAGTTAATTTAGATAAGACAGGAAATAGAGAGTGGATGCAGGGATATCCCTGTATTCACTCTCTATTTCCTATCTTATCTAAATTACGATTAATAAGACCTCAATGTTTTCGGATTAATCGATATGCATGTATACTATTTCAGGTAATACAAAAATAACCCAATGAGTATATCTGACAGTAAACTCATGGTGTCAGTTTGCACATCATGAAATAATACTTAAAGGATATATAACCAAAATTACCAGCAGGGTATATAATATACTTCCTTAATTGTATCCTACTTTAGTTAATACTTGTATTTATTAAATATGAAGGAACTACACGTGTTTCAGTATTGGAAGATTACAATATATAAATACATATACACAACTGTATACCTATATATATATACATATATAAATTTATATATGCAATCGTCAGATTTACAATTATTCCACCACATCTTCAGGTTCTATTTCAAAATATTATATATCTAATTCTACATCCCTTTAAAAATAAGCAATACAATTAAGCATTAAAAATTAAAAATTGAGGAATAAAAATTATACTTTGTAATATTAAGAATTAAAATTTATAAATTATACATTATAAATATGAATTTGTATATATATATCAATCATGTAAAATCAAGTATATGTCAAATACAGAATGTGAGACATAAGATTAAACATCAGAATAGAAATGTCTATGTTTAAATGTGGTATATAACAAGAAAAATTCAAATACATATCTTCCTTTTTTTTGCTGGTACTATGATGGTGACTTGAGGTAGAAGATAGCAGGGAACTATGGGTATTTATAGGTGAATAGTACCAAGGGGGGTAATTACACTATACATAATTTTAATTTTAAATTATCATCTATTATCATTTTCAAATTTACCTATATTGGGAGGTATAAATAATTTATTATATAATTTTAGTAATATTTAATTCATATATTTATTTTATTTAAATTATTGTATTTTTATTTATTTATTTATATAGTCTATTCAAGTGCTTTAGAAATAAAATTATGTGGTTATTTGATTCAGGGGTTGGGGGTTCAGAACTTCATTTTACTAAATGTAAAATTACATGGTATCAGTTTGCACATCATGAAATAATACTTAAAAGGATATACCCAAAATTAAATTTGGTTATATCCGTTTAAGTATTATTTCGTGATGTGCAAACTGATACTATGAGGTTACTGTCAGATATACTCATTAGATTATTTTTGTATTATCTGAAATAGAATACCCACATATCAATTAATCCCCCAAAATTGAATGTATATATATATAAAGATATAGAAGTGGGGAGAAGAGCAGTTAAAAAAACATGCGCATTGATTGGTTGTTGTTTTTAAATAAAACAAGGGCATTTCTCTTTGTTACGAAAATGATGTAAGGCGAGCGAGATAAATGAAGTCTATTCTATGGACAGCATGGTTAATACAAAACTAGTTTCATGTTTAATGTACAAACTAAATAAATCAATTTTTAAAAAAATTGATTTAATTTAAATAAGTACCTACTACAATCTTCAGTTGTATATTCCATATTTTATGAAACAATATGCATAACTTTAAGATATATTAACCTTCATTTATCCACATCAATTCATAATTCAAGATATACAATATTGTAAAATAGTAAAAGAGAGAGAAGTCATGCTTCTTTGCTCATATTCGAACACGCTTCTAATCTGTTGCTGGGCCGATAGCAGCAATATATACATATCATCATCATCATCATCGTTTAACGTCCGCTTTCCATGCTAGCATTGGTTGGACAATTTGACTGAGGACAGGTGAAACCAGATGGCTGCACCAGGCTCCAATCTGATCTGTCAGAGTTTCTACAGCTGGATGCCCTTCCTAATACCAACCACTCTGAGAGTGTAGTGGGTGCTTTTACTTGCCACCGGCACGAGGGCCACTTCGGCAGTACTGGCAACAGCCACGCTCAAATGGTGTTTTTTTATGTTCCACCTTGGAAGCAGCTCAAAATACACAACACCTTGGTAATCCTACTAAATTGACAGCATGATCTTTTTTT
>NC_142936.1:80332923-80365423 GCF_046866305.1 Octopus bimaculoides | reverse complement strand
ATAAAAATAAAAATTGCATGATTGTCATGTTGAAAAATTTCACTGATAATGATCACATTGATGACAATGTACTCCTACATAGACTTACCTCACCTTTGAAATTGATCATTAAGATTATCTGAAGTGCAATTGAGGAGAGATTCCAATGATGTTGGAAATATTTTAATGACTTTCTTAACCTACATTCTCCAAAGAAAGCAGTTTAAGTGTTTGTCTTTTTTCTTTTTTCTTTTTTTTTGTTATCTTTTCATTTTCATTTTGTTGCTAGTCTTGGATAACAGCTCTGCTTTCGTTATAAATGTGTGTGTGTGAGTGTTTGCATGTCTTTATGTATGTATGAATGTATGAATGTGTGTGTGTGTGTGTAAATATACTGTATATGTATTATGTTAATATTTAAAAACAATTTAACATTAAACTGGATAATTGCTCATTACTTTTTAGTAGAGTACTTTGTTCGACATTTACAAGAGGGTGACAGTAACTTCGAAGTTTCAACCTACTACCTTCTAAATAAATAAATATATATGTCTGTCTGTCATGGACTCTCCCATTCTTAGATGACATTTGAGAGTTCGGCAATTTCTTGCTGAACAACCTCACAAATAATTTGCTTATAGTGATCAAATGTTTGTGTACACATAAGCTCACTTCCTCCTTTAAATTGACGTTACCTGTACGGGTGGACTGTGTGCCACGTGGCAGATGATGAAATGATTGCAGAGCAATGTGAAATGAAGTGCTTTGCTCAAGAACACAACACAACACCTGGTGTGGGAATTGAACCCACTATCTTTTAATTGTGTGTGCAACACCCTAACCACTGAGCCATGGGCTATCACAATATATGTGTGTGTGTGTGTGTGTGTGTGTGTGTGTATGTGTGTGTGTGTATCATCATCAACATCATCAATTAACATCCGTTGTCCATGCTGGCATGGGTTGGACGGTTTAACCTGGGCTGGCAAGCTGGAAGGCTGCCCCAGACCCCAGTCTGTTTTGGCATGGTTTTCTATGGCTAGATGCCCTTCCTAACGCCAACCGCTCTGAGAGTGTAATGGGTGCTTTTACGTGCCACAGGCAGGGGTGCCATTTTCATGACACCAGTATCTGCAGTTTTACTTGGCCTCATGTGTCTTCTTCTCAAATATGGCATAATGCCAAATGGACTTGGTCATTCGGCATTATCCTGTGCTTGAGAAGAAGACCCATCCAGCCTAGTAAAACCCCAATTATGACATATATATATATATCATCATCATCATCATCATCGTCGTTTAACGTCCGCTTTCCATGCTAGCATGATATATATATATATATATATATATATATATATATATATATATATATATAAATAATATGTGGCAATTATTCGGTAGCCATGATAAAACTCCAAGTTTCAGATGCCGGGGTGGAAACCCACACTGCCATCTCTTCAATTATCTGGTCATTGAAGATTCTTCGATAGCCAAAAGACTGAAGAGATGGTGGCGTGGGTTTCCGCCCGGGCATCCGAAACTTGGAGTTTTATCATGGCTACCGAATAATTGCCACTTATTATTTACAGATAAATTCCTCTATTTACATAATGTCGAGGTCTCTTTCTTTCTTTTGTTGTCTTACCTTTTCTATCAATATATATATATATATATATATATATATATATATATATATATATATATAGACAGAGAGAGAGAGAGAGAGAGAGAGAGAGAGAGAGAGAGAGAGAGAGAGGGAGGGAGAGAGGAGAGAAAGAGAGATTTAGATATATGGTACAAAGCTGCAACTGTTGTATTAAACTAATCACGAAATTGGTATTACAGTAAACCCTCGACTATTGCATGTGTTACATTCCAAAACCCCTCGTGATAGGTGAAAATTCACGACATAGAAACAAAACTGTTCTGTATATTTTTTTATTATTATTTTTATAATTTGTATATATTTATTTTATTATAAATGCAAAGCAACACTATGGAGGAATCGACGTAAGCTTAAATAATAATATTATAAGTGAACCGTGATAAATGAACCACGATAAGGCAAGGTATTACTGTAGTTGATACTCAGGAAATGGGATGAGAAAAGAAGAAATGTCTTTAACATTTAGCGTATTCACTCTTCTTTGGAAAGCTTGAATAGATATAGAGAGAATAGGAAGGAAAAGGAAAATTGGAGCAATAGAAATGTATTACAGCACGGTGAATGACTGGAAGTAGTGTTGAGGTTGCTATAGGGCTTTCCTATAAGTAGGTTATCTCCCTTGGCTAGGTGGCGCTCCATGTAGATAATTAAACTTCTGGAGGCTACCTACGCCATTGTTATTGTTTTACGTTTTATCATGGATATAAAGCAGCTTGATGATTCAGTTATCGAAGTACTTACTGTGCCTGAGTTAAAGAAATATTTAAGATTATATGGACAGTATGTTACTGGAAGAAAGGCGGACTTGACTGAAAGGTTGAAAGGAATAAAAATTCTGTTGATGAAGAATGTCAACGAAGTAAATTCATCGGACGATAAGTCTGAAGTATCGGACGATACTTCAGACAGGAATAAGCAGAAGCTTATATCTCCTCTTGGTGAAGTATTGCCTGATCTAAAGATCTTTGTAAGTTGCCGAATTTCACAGATAATGACATAATTACCTCATGCTACGGATGAAAGCAAAGCAACAGTTAAGGAGTGGCATATTTTACCACGACAGACACGTACACAGCATCGAATACCACGATGTGAGTGAAAGCTGCTCTCACTGTATTGTCCGGTGTCTGGTAATCCCTTCGATACCGACATCAAACCAAAAAAAGAATCCTGACCACAGAGTGTGGGTAATTATGTCAAATGTCACTGGCAATGTGCATTCAGCTGATTGCAACTGTTAAAGCAAGTCACTGAGCATGCGTACATGTCATACGGGAGAGTTCCAATCAGGGGTGGATAACACCTTATAGGAAAGCCCTATAGTCGTGAATGGCAAGGGCTTCTACGCACGCACACGCGTGTGTTTGTGTAGCATTGTCACATGATAAATCCAGCCAGCATACACTGTAAAGTGGTTGCTGATAGGTAGAGAATGCATCTGTAGAAATCTTTCTCAAATAAAGTATGTGAGCAAGAGTTCTTTGCTTGAATTCACACTGAGGTGGGCACTAAACCTGAATAACAGGTGACTTGAACAGTGACAATCTGTTCAAACCATGCCGAATCGAAGCCCATGCATGGAAAATAATGTAAGATGATGATAATGATGATGACGACGATGATGATGATAATATATACATGTATGTGTGTGTGTTTGAGTAAGTGTGGTATGTGTGTGTGTGTGTAGGTGTGTGCATGTGTGTGTGTTTGAGTAAGTGTGGTATGTGTGTGTGTGTGTAGGTGTGTGCATGTGTGTGTGTAGGTGTGTGCATGTGTGTGTGTGTGTGTAGATATGTATGTGTGTACTTTATTGTAGAAAATATATCTAATAACTTATATTTGAAGGAGTGAGCTTTTATGAAATTATTACACACACACACACACACACACACACACACACACACACACACATACACACACACAAACAAGCACACATTATATGTATGTATATATTATATTTTTATATTTATGGCATGTAGAAATGTTAAAGTTAACTTTATGGTTACGAAGTTCACACACTGCACTAATAATGCTAGCTTTATTGCTAGCTTTTGTGTTGTATTAAAGAGGAGGGGGAGGAAAAGCAAGACCACTTAAGTTACTGCAATGATAAATAGTGCAGGAGAAACATCATGTTTGCATATACCAGAAACTTTGTTTGAATACTTACAACAAAATGGACTCCACTGTAGTCATCCGAGCATAAGGTAAAGGTGTTAAACCAGGTAATGGTTTTAGAGAAGGCTTAATGTCTTCAGTCACAAGCCAACAGTGAAGTTCCTAAAATCTAAGCATAGGTAAATTCAAATTACGACAAACGTAAACAAACAAATGAAGTTTGCTTTTAGAACCGTTGAGATGTCTTAGAAAGTTAAAGAAATGATTTTAAATTCTCAATCGCATGATAATGCTAATAATATAGCCTGAACAGGGTAAACTACCCCTATTTTGCAGAAAAAAATGTAGGTGGTATTAATCTAAATTGGTGCTTCCCAAACTTATTCAGGCCCCACCTTCCAGCACCTGGTCCACATTCCGAGTGCCCTCTCCCCACTCTTATAGTTATTTCAGTTTGGAACAATCCTGTCATTTTTATCAGGATATCACCTTGAAATTAACTGCCTTGTACAAGGACACAATGCTCTGTGCTGCCTGGTCCATGAATGGAACCCATGACATTTAGATCAGGAGTCTAATAGTCTACCCACTAGTATGTGCACCTTCTCTTCCTCTGAACAAGCATTTAAAAACCACATGGTTATTAAGCATTATTAACCACATGGTTTCAGGTTCAGTTCCACTGCGTGACACCTGAGCGAGTGTCTTCTGCTATGGTTCCTGGTCAACCTTGTGAATGAATTTTAGTAGATAGAAACCATGTGCAAGCCTGTCGTATGTGTGTACGCATTTGTGTTTGTAGGTCTTTGTGATTGTATTTTGCCCACCCTCACCCCTCCCGAATGCTTGAGAACTGCTGTTGATTTATTTACATCCTTGTAACTTAATGGTTTGACCAAAGCAACCAATCGAACAAGAGCCAGGCTTAAAACTAAAAAAAGAAATAAGCGCTGAGGGCAATTTGTTTGACTAAACTCTTCAAGGCTGCGACACAGCATATCTGCACTGCCCAATAACTGAAATGATGACTAACTCAGACAAAAAAAAACACATTGCATGGGAAAGTTTTTAAGTATATCGACCAAGTGACTATGCCAACAGAAGTTGACATTTTAGATTTACGAAAAACCAGGAAAGAAATGGCGGTTAGTTCTGGACTTAGCTGACCAAATATACATTAAAACAACTGTTTTTATTTATTTAACAAACATTGTTTTCTGTTCCTTTGAAGTCTGTCTCTGTAAATGTGTAATGTTGCTATTGTTGTTGTTTGGTTTGTCTATTCCGAAGTTGCTTTTGTTTTGCATAAAATTTAAGGCAGTAATTTAGATTAATTGTTTTTGTTCGTTTGTTATGCTGTTGGAAGTGGATGGCGAAATAATTAGAATGTTGGGAAAAATTCTTTGTGGTGTTTGTTCTGGACCTATCTATATGTCCTTGGATCACATCCCGCTAAGGTCAGCTTTGCTTTGGAATGAGACAGTTGGGAACAGCTGTTTAGTCCCAGCTGTTTGGGCACGGCTGTTTGGATGTTGATGAATTGGCTTGGTTGACTGGACATTCTGTCAATTTTGGTGACGGTACTTTTAAGGCACTAGAGGAAAATACAAAAATGCACATGCATGTGTATGCATGCACAGAGATATATACATGCAAATAGGGAGAGTGCAAGGGAGAGAAAGAGAGAGAGGGGAAAAGAGAGAGGGGAAAAGAGAGAGGGGAAAAGAGAGAGGTGTAAAGAGAGAGTGGGAGGGAGAGAGAGAGATTTTAGATGTACAAACATCTAGATTATCACACACAGAAAGAAAAGGAGAGAGAGTAGAGAGGGAGAGAGAAGGAAGAAAAGAGAGGGAGGGAGAGAGAGGGAGAAGGAGGGAGAAAGCGAGAGAGAGAAGCAGATGGAGGAAGGGAGAGAGTGAGGGGGAGAGAGACATTGCAATTTATTAATTGAGCATGATTCACATAAACGTTCCCATTCTCTTCATACACATAAAGATAAATCTGTTCACACACATAAAATGGGGAGAGAGAGAGAGAGAGAGAGAGAGAGAGAGAGAGAGAGAGAGAGAAAGAAATAGAAAGAAGGGAGAGAAGAGAAACATTAAAATGACTGATGTCAAATAAGTCAGCGTTGAATAAGTGGCGAAACAGCTGTGCCAAACAGTCTCATATTTTTTTGCCTTTTTTTTCTCACTAAGACTGACAAAGTAAAGTACCGACCAGTTCACAGCACTAAATTGGCAGAATTGTCCTAACATTAAAGAAAAAGACTTGCTTTCTTTGTTCCAATGTCCTCCTCCTCCTCCTCCTCCTCCTCCTCCTCCTCCTCCTCATCATCATCATCATCATCATCATCATCATCATCATCATCATCATCATTCCTCTTCCTCATTCTCACTTTCTCCTCACTTTCGTCTCCTCTTCCCCACTTTCTCTTCCTTTTCCACATTCTCACTTTCTCCTCTTTCTCCCTTTCTCCCTTTCTCTATCTCTCTCTCTTTTTCTCTCCCCCCTCTCCCCCCTCCCTCAAAATTGCTGGCACTGTACCTAAATCTGAAACCATTTGTTAATTCATTTGCGATACCACATCATGTTTGTAAATCCAAACCTCCTGATTCCCATTCTATTGAAACAAACTAAATCCACAACCGTTTCTCTAGCATTCACATACATCATTCATACATTCCTCTTGTCAACTAAATGACTAACACTGATTCTTTTCCTACTAAAGCACTAAATCCATTAGTATCACACCTTCAACAAACAATACAGAATAGAAATCAGGGCCACTTTTTCCTCCTCCACCCTCCCCCGTTTCGTTTTTTGGTTGTTTTCCCCCCCTTACCTCACGTCAAATATAATGGTGTCACTTAACTATACATTGCCTGTCTTTAAATTGAAATCACTTCTGAGACATTTCCCATATTCTATTGAAAATCCGTATTTGAAAGCAATTCTGATAAAGCATCCATTAAAATCTTTTAGTCGCTTCCACCGAGTGCAAGTAGGCGCAGATAGTATTTACACAGTTCTTCTGTAAACTCTTTGTGTTGATGCTTCATTCATTTTAGCCATTTTTCTTAACACATTTGGGAATTTCATTCGAGAATAACATTTTTGTTAACATCTATTTTTCCCCTCCTTTGTGTTTCTGAATTATATTTCTGTTTGTTTTCTCTTTTCTTCATTACTTATGTGGAGGTGCAATGGCCCAGTGATAAGGGCAGCGGACTTGCGATCATAGGATCGCGGTTTCGATTCCCACACCGGGCGTTGTGAGTGTTTATTGAGCGAAAACGCCGAAAAGCTCCACGAGGCTCCGGCAGGGGATAGTGGCGAACCATGCTGTACTATTTCACCACAACTTTCTCTCACTCTTCTTTCCTGTTTCTGTTGTGCCTGTAATTCAAAGGGTCAGCCTTGTCACACTCTGTGTCACGCTGAATATCCCCGAGAACTACGTTAAGAGTACACGTGTCTGTGGAGTGCTCAGCCACTTGCACATTAATTTCACGAGCAGGCTGTTCCGTTGATCAGATCAACTGGAACCCTCGACGTCATAAGCGATGGAGTGCCAACAACATTACCTATATAATCTGTCTCAGCTGATAGCCATTGGGTTTCGCAAATTAAGGTGGGAGTTCCTCTGTGCTTTTTTTTCTTTTTCTTTTTGACCTGGTAAATGTTAGCTGCCAAATTTCTCCCGAACCCTACGCCCCAACTAATTTTCTTCTATTTGTTTTCTTCATCTTCTAATTTTTTTTTTTTTTTCATTCTGTGTCTTATTCTGAAATGGAGATCACATGCAGCCATTGTAAACCTTTAATCGGTTGCTGAAGTTTAATCTCAAGCAACAAACATGCAGAATGTCTCAACCTGCTGATATCAGGACTTCTGAATTGCTGCTAAGAATTTAATTGATTCTGTCTATTCCAGAAACTTGTTCTGCATCATGCTTTTTATTATTGCTTTAAAGACTTTTACTTGTTGCTGTCATTTGACTGTGGCCATGCTACAGCAATGTCTTGGAGTGTTTAGTTATTATAATTGACCTTAGAACTTTTGTTTTCAAAGCTTGTATTTATTTTATCATTTTCTATTTGATCAACTGCTAATTTAGACAACAACTGGTTGTCAAATGGTGTGAGACGAATATTCTCACAAAGACCTCTGGGCACATACACATATACATACACACACACATACATACATGTATGTGTGTGTGCATAGTCTTTTATTCTTTTACTTGTCTCAGTCATCTGATTGCGCCCATGCTGGAGCACCACCTTAAGGGGTTTTAGTAGAACAATTCAACCCCAGGACTTATTCTTTGTAAGTCTAGTACTTATTCTATCAGTCACTTTTGCTGAACTGCTAAGTTACGGGGATGTAAACACACTAACATTGGTTGTCAAGCAATGGGGAGGGGCAAACACAAACACACAGATATATACATATATACATACACGACAGGCTTCCTTCAGTTTCTGTCTACCAAATCCACTCACAAGACTTTGGTTGGCCTGAGGCTATAACAGAAGACACTTGCCCAAGGTGCCACACAGTGGGACTGAACCCAGAACCATGTAGTTGGTAAGCAAGCTACTTACCACACAGCCACTCCTGCACCTATATATATATATATATATATATATATATATATATATATATATATATATATATATATATATATATATATATATATATATATGTATATATATATATATATATGTATATATATATATATATATGTATATATATATATATATATGTATATATATATATATATATGTATATATATATATATATATGTATATATATATATATATATGTATATATATATATATATATGTATATATATATATATATATGTATATATATATATATATATGTATATATATATATATATATATATATATGTATATGTATATGTATATATATATATATATATATATGTATATGTATATGTATATATATATATATATATATATATATATATATATATATATATATATATATGTCCGATGAACGGGAACGTGAAACTCAGAGTAACGTTTTTTTTGTTATATTTCTGCTGCTTTTAAATAAAGCATATTACTCTACCTCTGGTATTTGAGTACTCTTTTTTCCACCTTGTTGCACATTTCATGTGCTTACTCTGGTATATATATATATATATATATATATATATATATATATATATATATATATATATATATATATTTAAGTCACAATGTATGGATTCAAGTAATCTGATAGTACTCAGAAAAAAAATCTCCTTAATGTATTATTCTACAAACCATATAGAATATATAATAGTTTACAAGAGAAAAAGATAAACTGTGTATATAGTCATAAATGGCAGTGGAATGTTTAGATGACATTTTATTTAACAAAAGAAAAATCCAAATATCACAACCAATTTGTTTCGTAACTCAAAAGCATGTGAATAACTTATATTATCATAATTAATAATGAATGAATTACTTACATGTTTATTGTATTACATTGCATTACAATATTACATTATTTAACAAAGACTTTCTTTCACCTGACAATGTGGCTCAACTTCTGCATTAATTTGAATGATTTTTTTTGCATTTTGCAATAATGTAGACATGTAAGTAATTTATTTATTATTTAATATAATAAATAATAAATATATTGCATGTTTTTGAGTTACGAAACAAATTTGTCATGATATATTTGGATTTTTCTTTTGTTAAATAAATGTTCATCTAAATATTTCTGTCATTTATGACTAACCATACTCGATGACTGGTCCCTGCGCCAGTGGAGCACTAACAGCACTGTCAAGCATGTTAATTGCCAGAGAAGCTGTCTGGCTTCCGTGCTAGTGGCCCGTAAATAGCACCATTTGAGCATAATCGTTACCAGCATTGCCTTCTAGCACTTGTGCTGGTGGCATGTTAGAAAATCATTCAAGCGAGGTCGTTGCCAGTGCCGCTGGACAGGCTACCGTGCAGGTGGCACGTAAAAAACACTTTTTTGAGCGTGGCTGTTGCCAGTACCGTGTGACTGGCCCTCATGCCGGTGGCACGTAAAAGCACCCACTACATTCTCGGAGTGGTTGGCATTAGGAAGGGCAACTAGCAAGTGCCACATGTGTGTATTAATATATTTGAATTTTTATGCATTTTTTCAGAACTGGTTTAGGTTTTGTGGTATTGCAAATTTGTATTTGTTTGTATCAGGTAAATCAGGCTATTTATACACCCGCACTTTATATATCATTATCATCATCATCATCATCACCATCATCATCATCATCATCATCATCATTAAACGTCCATCTTACATGTTGGCATGGGTCGGACAGTTTGATAGGAGCTGATAAGCCAGAGGACTACACCAAACTCCAATATCTACTTAGGCATTGTTATTATGGCTGGATGCCCTTCTAACAGCAACCACTTTACTGAGTGGATGGGTGCTTTTTATGTGGCACTAGCACTGATGAGGTCTGCTTTGGCATGGTTTTATGGTTGAATGCCTTTTGTAACACCAACCACTTTACAGAGTGGACTGGGTATTTCTTACATGGACCATCATCATCATCATCATCATCATCGTCTAGCATCTGTTTTCCATGCTGGCATGGGTTGGACGGTTCGACTGGGGTCTGGGAAGCCAGGAGGCTGCGCCAGGCCCCAATCTGATCTGGCAGTGTTTCTACAACTGCATGCCCTTCCTAACACCAACCACTCCGAGAGTGTAGTGGGTGCTTTTACGTGTCACCCGCACGAAGGCCAGTCAGGCGGTACTGGCAACAGCCAAGCTCATCTCGCTCGAGAAACCTCATGTGTCACCCGCACAAGAGCCCCAGCCCAGGGGCACCGGCAACGATCCCGCTCGAAAATCCTACAACAACCCCACACAAGAGCCAGCTCAGGGGCACCGGCAATGATCTCGCTCAAAGAAATTCCATGTGTCACCCGCACAAGAGCCAGCCCAGGGGCACTGGCAACGCACACACACAAACACTCACACAAACACACACACATACACACACATTCACAAGCCAATTACATCTTTGTAAAGATGAGAGTGGTTCTCATTTTTAGTTCAACGGATTTCAAATTACATATATTGTCTTTTTGTTTGTTTAGTCGTTACTGCAAGGTGTGAACTTTGTATAGCATTAATTTAATGTTTGGTTTGTAGAATTAACTTCCTTTTTTTTTGCTTTAATGTTTTTTTTTTTTTTGATGGTTCATTGCACTTGAATAAATGTAGTTTATTTACGGCAGTTATTGATATAAATGAACCACATGTTTTCTCTTGTATCGCTAACGAGACAGTTGTCATGTTATCTCATTTGTCATATATATTAATCATGCAAAAACATTAATTACCAATTTCAGCACACACACACACACTCAGACATACCTTTCTGCTAGCAACAATGATATATGAATGACAATGGATGGCGAGTGGTGGCGGTGGTGTTGGTTGTGGTAGTGAAGGTGGCGGCGGTGGTAGTGGTAGTGGTGTTGGTTGTGGTAGTGAAGGTGGTGGTGGTGTTGGTGTTGGTGTAAATTGACATTTACTTTTATTGACCCTAGAAGGGTGAAAGGCAAAGTTGACCTTGGTGGAATTTGAACTCAGAACGGAAAGATGAACAAAAAGCCGCTAAGCAGTTTTGTCCAGCACCCTAAAGTTTTGCCAGCTTTGCAGCCTGAACAACAATAACAATAACCCTTTCTGCTATGGGCACAAGGCCTGAAATTTTGGGGAAGGGGAGAAGTTGATTACATTTATCGACACTGGAAAGATGATAGGCAAAGTTGACCTCGGTGGAATTTGAACTCAGAACCCAAAGCCAGATAAAATGCCACTAAGCATTTGGCCTGGCGTGCTAATGAGTCTGTCAGCTCACCACCTTATTATTAATAATAATAGTAATAATAATAATAATAATAATAATAATAATAATAATAATAATAATAATGATAATAATAATAATCTTTTCTACTACTAAAGACACAAGGCCTGTGATTTGGGGGGAGGGGACTAGTCGATTGCATTGACTCCAGTGTTTCACTGGTACTTAATTTATCGACCCCAAAAGGATGAAAGGCAAAGTTGACCTCGGCAGAATTTGAACAAAGAATGTAGTGGTAGGTGAAATACAGCTAAGCATTTCGTCCAGCGTGCTAACGATTCTGCTAGATTACCGACTTATTAATAATTATAATAATCCTTTCTGTTATAGGCACAAGGCCTGAAATTTTGAGGGCGGTGGGGTCCAGTCGATTAGATCAACCCCAGTACACAACTGGTACTTAATTTATTGATTCCGAAAGGATGAAAGGCAAAGTTGACCTTGGCGGAATTTGAACTCAGAACGTAGAATCTGCCAGCTCGCTGCCTTAACCCCCCCCCCCCCCCCAAAAAAAAAAACCCAATAATAATAATGAAAATAATAATGATAATAATGATAATAATAATAATAATAATAATGAGATTTTTCTTAAATATGTGCTGCTGAAAAATTGCTTGATCATAAGAGAGAGAGAAAGGGAGAGAAAGAGAAGGAGAGAGAGAGGGGAGAAGAGAGAAAGGGAGTGAGAAAGAGAGAGTGAGTGAAGCAAATGGTGACTAGTTAGATTTAGAATTTTTTTGTTGGTTGTAATAGATAGAAAAATTTAACAAATAAAACAAGGAAACAACAAATAAATAAAGAAATAAGTAGTGAGCAGCAGCAGCAGCAGCAGTAGCAGTAGTAGTGGTAGAAGTAGTAGTAGTAGTAGTAGTAGTAGTAGTATTAATATTAGTAGTAGTAGTAGTAGTAGTAGTAGTAGTTAACAAAATAGAAATAATTTGATGATTCAGCTTATATTGACTAGCTTGTTCTGTGTATGTGTGTGTGTGTGTGTGTGTCTCCCTCCTCACCCTCCACACACAGACATGCGCACGCATATGTACATACACACACACACACACACACGTGCACATGCACGCACACACACACACTCAGACATACCTTTCTGCTAGCAACAATGATATATGAATGACAATGGATGGCGATTGGTGGTGGTGGTGTTAGTTGTGGTAGTGAAGGTGGCGGCGGTGGTAGTGGTAGTGGTGTTGGTTGTGGTAGTGAAGGTGGTGGTGGTGTTGGTGTTGGTGTCAGAGGTATTATAGAGTAAATGCGAGCAGGATAATGCAGGTTTACGTCTTAACGATGTAAGTTTGTGATTAATTTTGACGATTAAGCCAGGTTTTGATGAAATGAATGCACTTCTATGGGGTTTTGTTTTGTTCTTTTTCTCCTCAAACCGAGAGCAAAGATCTCTTAGATGTGGACAAGGAAGGACTGTGGGAGCATAATAAAGGGGTAGGGCTGGGGTGGTTGAAGAAAAAAGAATAAAAAAGAACGAAACAAAAGATGAGCATGTCTCGAGGTGAGAAAAGAAAATCTCATTTCCTAGAGAATGTTTGCAATATGCATCGATATGTACACATGTCACCATCATCACCATCACCATCATCATCATTGCGATTGTCATCATCATCATCATCATCATCATCATCATCATCATCATTATCATCATCATCATCATCATCATCATCATCATCATCATCATCATCATCATTTTCTTTGTCATTGTAGTCGTTGCCGCCGCCGCTGCCACCATCAGCATCATCATTATTATCATTATCATTACCATCATCATCATCATTGTCATCATTGTCGTCTTTGCCATCATCATCATCATCATTATTTTCTTTGTCATCGTAGTCATTGTCATCACTACTGCTGCTGCCATCGTCATCATCATCATCAGCAGCAGCATTGTCATCACCACCACCACCACCACCACCACCATCATTATCATTGTTGTCATCATCACTTTTATAGATGAGTGCACAAGAGAAAAAGGCAGGCATTGGTATGGACATGTGATGTTTATCAGCTGAAAGTTATTGTTATGTCTCGTCTAACTGATGACATCTCAGTTTACATCTTGGATGGCTCTAATGAGCCATTCAACCACACCTAGTGTTTCTTAGCAACCACCAGGCTCCATAGTGTATCTTGACATAGGCTTTGAGCTCTTGTCATCATCATCATCATTTTAATGCCTAAGTTTCCATGCTTGTATGAGCCCAGTGAAACTTGTTCAAGCAGATTTCCTACGACTGAATACCCTTCCTGTCACTAACCCTCGCCAATCTCCAAATATGGTAACACTTCACCATAGGTGAACATATTTTCATGAGAGATCGGCATGAAAGGACACTACTTGTATGACAATGATGCTCTTTTATTGACCATCACGTGATGTCAAGACAAGGGTGTGTGAGCACATGCATGCATGCCTGTGCATACACACACACACACACACACACACACACACACATTTGATGGGCTTCTTTCAGTTTCCATCTACCAAATCTACTCACAAAGCTTTAGTCAGTCTGAGGCAATTGTAGAAGGGTGACGAGCTGGCAGAATCGTTAGCACACCAGATGAAATGCTTAGCGGTATTTCGTCTGCCGCTACATTCTGAGTTCAAACTCCACCGAGGTCGACTTTGCCTTTCATCCTTTTGGGGGTCAATTAAATAAGTACCAGTTACGCACTTGGGCTGATGTAATTTTCACATTGCACTAGCATGGGTGCTTTTGTTTTTGTATGTACTGCATACAAAAAATTACAGAAAAATTGTATAAAGCATAATAGCTGGACAATCGTTTTTATTTTGTTCTTAGTTATTAATCACTGACCCTTCTGTGACTCCAAAGGTAAAAAAAGCTGATGTGTACTGGGTCAGTGACCTTTAACCTTTCCCTCTAAAAGCTACCACTGTAGTTTCCAACTTTATGTGAAACGAGCAGATGATGGGCCTGCGTTGTCACTCAACTTACTAGAAACAGCAGCTAAGTCCCCTTCATACAACGTGCGGCAATCTTATATAAAGACAGCATGTACCTAAAGAAAACAAAGAAACAAAAAAAGGGACCTGGCGCTTATGGCTGGAATGACTGTGATCATAGGTCTGCTCACCCCTGGGAACCTAGGGCTAAACAACATTAAGAACAGCATCTACAAAAACAACAACTACTACTGCTGCTGCTGCTGCTGATGATGATGATGATGATGATGATGATGATGAGGATGATGAGGATGAACAACAACAAAAATATTTGGTTGTAAAATAGACAATGGCAGCTCATGACCATCACTCCATGCTCAGACATGTGCAAACATTGTTGCATTGTTGATTGTGCAGCATGTTAACTCAGAATAGATCAAAGCATGGTATGAATATCAAAGGCTATTAGATCTAGTGAGATATTCTCAGTCATTTCATTGGCTCTCTGATCCATGTTGTTGCTTTCCGTCCTTTGATTGGCTGCTTGTTCCACTTAGCTGTTCTTAGCCATTTAATTGGCTGCTTCTGTGTTATAATGGCTCTGTTCAAATAAAGTTGGTTATGTTACCCAACAACAGCAACAACAACAGCAACAAAAAAACTGAAACATCAGTTTTATTATCATAACAGTGTAAATTGCTATCAATATTGTTAATCAATATTTAAAAAAATATTCCTTAAGGCAGCAACATGGTTGGATTGTCAGCATGCCAGGCAAGATGCTGAGTGGGATTTAGTCTGTATTTACATTCTGAGTTCAAATTCCACCAAGGTTGACTTTGCCTTTCATCCTTTCGCAGTCAATAAAATAAGGAACAGTTGAACACAGGGATTCACTATTTAGTCCACAAACTCTGCACTTATCACCTTCTGATGTGTTGTCTATTCTGTATTTGATGTAATTGGTTCTTAGTGCTTACTCTTGGGCTGCACAGATTAGAGCCTCCGTTTCCAGTTTTAACTCACTTTTAGTCATCCATAACCATCATTTTTCTGTTTTATCTTCAGCATCCCTATGAAATTGTCCATGCAATCTTTTCTTTATCCACCTATTTTCAGTTTCATTCATTCTCAAGTGCATATACAGTGCTTTATTTTTGCAATCTTGGCGGTATTGAGCAGAATATTTGCTGTAGCCCATCTTTTATACCAAGACAAAACAATGTACATGATAACACTTCCAATCAATTAAGATCAGAAGCCATGAGAGCCCCTGCCTGGTACTGCATCAGGGCAATTATTATTATTATTATTATTATTATTATTATTATTTGGGGTGAACTTTTCAGTTATGGAGATGTAAACAAACCAACACTGATATTCAAAAGATGAAAGAAACATAGAGATGCACTTGCATGTGTGTATATATATACACATACAAAACCATTCACACTTATTCACACTTATTCACACACACACACACACACACACACACACACACCACACACACATTTTTACTGAAAACTTGGCACAACAATTCTTTTAACTGCCAAGTGCAATTTTTTTTGCTGTATGTGTGTCTGTGTATATACATACACACACATACACGTGTGCATATATATATGTAGATGTATGTATGTATCTGTGTGTATGTGCGAATGTGCCCGTATGTACGTGCATGTGTTTGTGTGTGCTTGTAAACTGCAATGCAGAACATATTAAGTAAAGCTTATTAACTCTGTGTTAACAGATAACACAACAAGGTGACCTAACGTTTGAGACAAGCATTTTGCCAAGTTTTAAATAAAAAGATATAAAATTCTATACTTTTGTTGCATAATCCATTTTGATGGACCAAATTGTGGTGATGATAATTGAGAGTTGACCTCTTAAAAGAGAGTAGGTCTTATTAATAACAACAACAACACCATCAGTTTTAATTGTAATGTTGCTAGGCGTGGCTGTGTGGTAAGAAGCTTGCTTCCCAACTGCATGGTTCCGGGTTCAGTCCCACTGCATGGCACTTTGGGCAAATGTCTTCTACTATAGCCTTGGGCCGACCAAAACCTTGTGAGTGGATTTGGTAGATGGAAAAGCCTGCCATATATATATATATATATATATATATATATATATATATATATATATATATATATATATATATATATCATCACCATCATCATCATCATCATCATCGTTTAACGTCTGCTTTCCATGCTAGCATGTGTTGGACGATTTGACTGAGGACTGGTGAACCAGATGGCCACACCAAGCTCCAATCTGATTTGACAGAGTTTCTTCAGCTGGATGCCCTTCCTAACGCTGACCACTCCGAGAGTGTAGTGGGTGCTTTTATGTGCCACCGGCACGAAGGCCAGTCAGGAGGTACTGGCAACGGCCACGTTCAAAATGGTGTATTTTACGTGCCACATGCACAGGAGCCAGTCCAGCGGCACTGGCAATGATATATATATATATATATTTTCGAGAATTATTTTTTTCTCATGAATTATTTGCTCCATATTGAAATTATTTTCACACTGGTGGCTGTGATGATTTCAGCGCAAAATGAATCAATTGCAGCACAGACTTCAACATGATGGGATTGGAGTCTCTGTTATGGTAATGCATGCTGAAGAAGCTAAGGCTATTTTTGCCAGTGCAGAAACCGGTCCACCTGAGTCAAAATACTTAAATGTACGTTGGGAGATTGTCTTAGCCTGTTTGCTTTTGGACCATTGATTTCTGTACTTATTATCATGTATTTTGGTGATTTAGTGTTTTGACTGTTATTTCCAGCAGGTAGACATACTTAGTATGTCCTTTGGTTCACTTTATATATGTATATATATATTTATGTGTGTGTGTCTACGTTTGTTCACCACTCCCCCGTCATCATTTGACCACTGATGTTGGTGTTTATGTCCCTGCTGTAACTCAGCAGTTCAGCAAAGGAGACCGATAGAATAAGTACTAGGCTTACAAAGAATAAATTCTGGGGTTTAGTTCTCTGACTAAAACCCTTTCAGTGGTGCTTCAGCATGGCTGCAGCCAAATGACCGAAATAAGTGAAAGAATATTACAACACAAGCACACGTACACACAAACACATGGACACACACACCCCTGTGCACAGACACACATACATACACACGCATGCACACATTATCATTATCATCATTGTTTTAATGTCTACTTTTCCACAGCAAAATTCTAACTCAGTACCTAAAGACGGATGTAATGTTGCTAAGTGTTGTGCCTGGTGTGCTACCGACTCTGTCAGCCTGCCACTCTAATACTAGTAAATATTGATTTCAAATTTTGGCACAAGGCCAGCAATCTTGAGGCGAGGCCGGGGATAAGTCAATTACATCGACCCCCCCCCCCCCCCCCCCCAGTGTCCAATTGGCACTTGTTTTATCAATCTGAAAGGGTGAAAGGCAAAGTCAGCGTTGACAGAATTTAAACTCGGAATGTAGTTGGCACTCCGTCGGTTACGACGACGAGGGTTCCAGTTGATCTGATCAACGGAACAGCCTGCTCGTGAAATTAATGTGCAAGTGGCTGAGCACTCCACAGACACGTGTACCCTTAACATAGTTCTCGGGGAGATTAAGCATGACACAGAGTGTGACAAGGCTGACCCTTTGAAATACAGGCACAACAGAAACAGGAAGAAAGAGTGAGAGAAAGTTGTGGTGAAAGAATATAGCAGGGTTCGCCACCACCCCTTGCCGGTGCCTCGTGGAGCTTTAGGTGTTTTCGCTCAGTGAACACTCACAATGCCCAATCTGGGAATCAAAACTTCAATCCTACAACCGCGAGTCCGCTGCCCTAACCACTGGGCCATTGCACCTCCACAACTCAGAATGTAAAGTTGGCTAAAATGCTTCTAAGTATTTTGCCAGGTGTGCTAACGATTCTGCTGTCTCATCACTAAATATTCTACTAAATATTCTCTTTCACTCTAAGCACAAAGCCTGAAATTTTTGGGGAGGAGGGCAGTCAGTTAGATCAACCCTAGTATGCAACTGGTACTTAATTTATCGACCCCGAATGGATGAAAGACAAAGTCGACCTCGGCAGAATTTGAACTCAGAACGTAAAGACAGATGAAATACCACTAAGCATTTCGCCCGGCTTGCTAACGTTTCTGCCAGCTCGCTGCCTTAATACTACTAAATATTAAAGCCTGTGATAGTCTCTGCAAGTTGATGATTCTTTTGTTGCTAAATGAGAATAATTATGTTCCGCTTGTCGGTTTTACAGTAGTTGCCATCATTTTGTTTCTTATATGTTCAGGTCTTTTGTATTATATTCTGAATCATGCCATCGACAATAAACCACTTAATAGGTTTCCCTTTGTAGCCAAATGTAAGCTGGAAATTTTTCGAATATTTTTGCGAAATCAAACTGAGACAAACTGTTAGTTGTTGTGTTAAATATAGTAACACTGACTTAACTATTGTTTTCCATGCAGATGGCATCTCTGCTCACCAATGCCTTGTGAGGAAATTTGGTAGACGGAAATTGCAAACCTCATGGCAGATATGTGTGTTTGAATTTGTGTATGCATGTATATCTGTGCCTCTATGTGTGTGTGTCTATGTGGATGTTTATATTTTGTAATTACTGAGTTATAGAGGATGATATTCATTGACAATAGTCTTAAAAAGTGCAGAACTGCTGGACAGTTTACTGACAAATTTCTCAACAAATTGTCTGGTAGCTCTGCACTTTTGAAAGCAAACGGAATGAAAATTTCCTTAATTGGATAACAGATAAGGGTTAGTGATTGAAAAAGCATCCAGCTGTAAAAGCAATGCCTCAGTAATATGTATTCATCTAACCCATGCTAACATGCAAAAACAAATGTAAAATGAACAAATGAATACTGTTCATTCACACCTTCTCTAATGTACCTATTTAGTGATTCTCACTATTTTCAACATGTGTCGTGAAGTCTATATGGTTCACTGTAGTGGGTAATAAGATCAAAATGTCCATATTCGTCATCATCATCATCATCGTTTAACGTCCACTTTCCATGCTAGCATGGGTTGGACGATTTGACTGAGGACTGGCGAACCAGATGGCTACACCAGACTCCAATCTGATTTGGCAGAGTTTCTACAGCTGGATGCCCTTCCTAACGCCAACCACTCCGAGAGTGTAGTGGGTGCTTTTACGTGCCACCAACACGAAGGCCAGTCAGGCGGCACTGGCAACGGCCACACTCAAAATGGTGTATTTTACGTGCCACCTGCACAGGAGCCAGTCCAGCGGCACTGGCAATGACCTCGCTCGAATGTCTTGCCAGGAAGGCGACGCTGGTAACGATCACACTGAAATGGTGCTATTTACATGTCACTGGCACAGAAGCCAGACAGCTGCTATTGTGTTAAATATAGTAACACTGACTTAAATATTGTTTTCCATGCAGATGGCATCTTTCTTTGAACTTTCTTTTAGCATATTACATGCATTAACATTTTATTAACTCTTAGTCTTCTACTTGTAACTCTTTTCAAATCCTGAATTACTTGTCATATAGTGTTGTTGTTTGTGGCTAAAGAACTGCAACAAAGCACTCTTCTGTATGAGAAACAAACTTTAGTCTCATTTTAGGTTGAACTTCCTATCAAAAGGCTTTCTGTTTACACCATGTATGCATTCTTTTTTGTAGTTTATTTAAGTGAATTTCTTTGAACTTTTTTGTTCCCATGATTTTTTAAGCATCATGGTAGTTAATACTTCCAGTGATATTTATTAAGGATTTGTTTATTGTTATCTGTGTATGGTTTAATTAGAGAAAGAGAGCTTGGGATTGGAGAAAATCGTCAGTGATATTTCAAGGCCATCTGTATACACCAGTGTGGAATTTTGGTTGCTTCATTCTGGTTGCACTGGCATGGAACAACCAGTGTGTGTAGGGTAGTGAGCAGGGGTTGAATAATCACGTAGTTGATCATTGCACCATTGATTTTGTTAGTTAATGGTAAGGACTAAACAACAAAAAAAAAAAAATTACATATTTTAAATATAGGATATCCGCATCCTGGTAGATTTATGAGAAGAGTGTTGAAACATATACTTTGCCCCTGGTAGGAAATATGTTATCAAAGGGGAAAGAATCTCTTTTCAGATAATTTTGGAAATCCTTTGTATTTCTTAACTTCAGCGTCTTTTAATTCTATCTTTTGTATTTTCATTTGCAAAATAAAATCCCTAATTCATTTTTTCTTGGAATCTTGGGGTCTTGGGAGTGGGATTTTTTTAACAGTGAATGATACTAATTTCTTAGTTATGTGTGTCTTAAAAACACATTTGAATAGAAGAATTGAAGGCATTAATTGCAATGCTTTTTCTAATGGGAGCAGATTTCGAATGATAGACACAATCATATCACTAATTCAGCACTGAGACAGGAAATCAATGTCCAAGAATCAATATTTAGTAAATATAAGTGAAAACATCCATGTGTAATCAACTTACCTGTATTCTACCTACCTAGGCTTATGAAAGTGACATCATAATAGATAAAAGTCTACAACAACAGCTAAACACATTCACAACACACACCAACAACCATTACATTTGATCACTCAATTTCATTCAGGTTCATGCATTAGTTATATTATTACGATCTTTGTTGTTGTTGTTGGCACTCCGTCGCTTACGACGTCGAGGGTTCCAGTTGATCCAATCAACGGAACAGCCTGCTCGTGAAATTAGCGTGCAAATGGCTGAGCACTCCACAGACATGTGTACCCATAACGTAGTTCTTGGGGATATTCAGCGTGACACAGTGTGACAAGGCTGACCCTTTGAATTACAAGCACAACAGAAACAGGAAGTAAGAGTGAGAGAAAGTTGTGGTGAAAGAGTACAGCAGGGTTCGCCACCATCCCTTGTCGGAGCCTCGTGGGGCTTTAGGTGTTTTCGCTCAATAAACACTCACAACGCCCGGTCTGGGAATTGAAACCGCGATCCTATGATCATGAGTCCGCTGCCTTAACCACTGGGCCATTGCGCCTCCACTATTATGATCTTTATACTAGACTTAACGATGTTTAATCAAAGTCTCTAGTTTTTAACTGGATTGGGAGATTTATATAGACAAAACACTACAGAAATTTAACAGCTAATTCTGCATCTCTCCTATTCTCTTCAGCTCTTTGTGTAATTACTATTAAGCTTCTTGATTGTTATTTTCGTTTTTATCTTTCAGTATTTTTCATTTTTATTTTTCGGTAGTAATACAGAGATCAGGTTTTGAGTGAAGGTATCACTCAGTACACATCGTAAAGTGGTAGGTGTTAGGAAGGGCATCCAGCCATAGAAAACCATGCCAAAGCAGACACTGGAGTATGACGCAGTTCTTCACTCATTAGATCCTTGCCAAACTGTCCAACCCATGCCAACCTGGAACATGGTCATTAAATGATGATAATGAGTTAGCTGCAGTTATTAAGTTATTAAAATAATGCAACAAGCATGAAAATAGAACATAGTTAGGAATAATTAAAAGTAATTAGAAATAATTATGCAGTATAGGATAGCCAAGATTGATTTATGATTAATTATCTGAATCATTTCAGCAAATGTGGCAAAAACAAAACTTCAAACCATGTTTCAGCCTTATTAGACCTCATCAGTGAAGTGTACACTTCATTCTGCTTGCTGAAACAATGAAGTACTAGACATGAAAAAAATTGCATGATCAAGTAAAGAATCAAAAGCAAGAGTCACTGATTCTATATGCTTAGGGACACCATCTGCATGAAGAAACAAGAGTGACATTTCAGGAAATTCAATGACCAGCTGCACTTTTGCACTGTAGAATATATGTAGTGCATCTGAAGTGATGACCTTTGAGGACAACTGTCCTTTTTAATTTACTATCAATAATACAGTTGTTCTTTATACTTCAGTACTTTGTACTTTGTGGAGGCGCAATGGCCCAGTGGTTAGGGCAGCGGACTCGCGGTCATAGGATCGCGGTTTCGATTCCCAGACCGGGCGTTGTGAGTGTTTATTGAGCGAAAACACCTAAAGCTCCACGAGGCTACGGCAGGGGATGGTGGTGAACCCTGCTGTACTCTTTCACCACAACTTTCTCTCACTTCTTCTTCCTGTTTCTGTTGTACTTGTAATTCAAAGGGTCAGCCTTGTCACACTGTGTCACGCTGAATCTCCCCTGAGAACTACGTTAAGGGTACATGTGTCTGTGGAGTGCTCAGCCACTTGCACGTTAATTGCACGAGCAGGCAGTTCCATTGATCGGATCAACTGGAACCCTCGACGTCGTAAGTGACGGAGTACCAACAACAACAACAAAAACTTTGTACTTCAATATCCTTAAATATAACAGCTGCTTGTACTTTGATTTTTTTGCAGTATCTTTGCATACAGTCGTCCTTTGTACTTTAGTAACTTTGGATACGACAATCCTTTGTACTTTAGTGCCTGTATTGAAGTAGCCTTTTGTGTTATAGTCTCTTAGAGTACAGTTGTACTTTATGCTCAAGATCCTTGATTACAGCAGCCCAGTACAATCACTACTCAGCAATTTCGCTTCTGCAATTAACCTAATGAGTGACAGAGGACAAAATGTTTTGTTCTGAAATATTTCACTTTGTAATTACCTGTTTCAGTTGCTGCTTCTCCTGCTGCTGCTGCTGTTGGTTTTGTTGGTGTTGTCGTTTTTCATTTGGTCTGTTCACCTTGGCTCAAACAAACCTATGACACTTAGAGAGCCAAATGAATGCTTTGGAACAGTCAATCAGCACTCCAGCGACGGCACTTTGTTCTTTTCTTGTTGGCATCACTGCTTTAGTATTTTGCTTTTCACATGTGTAATTTCCGTTTGGAAGAAGACAGCAGGAAGTTTTTAACTCCTTTTTACCGCAGAAATCACAGTTATCCAATCAAAATTTCAATAGCCTTGACTGCAGAAAGCAGTTTTATATATCAATCTCCCTTTTTGTTGAGGAATGGCATCATCATCATCATCATCATCATTGTAGTCATCATCTTTCTCATCATCATTCTCATCATCATCATTGTAATCATCCTCCTCATCATCATCACCACCACCACCACCATCACCACCACCAAGACCACCACCAAGACCACCACCACCACCACCACCACCATCACCACCACCATCACCACCACCACCACCAAGACCCCCCACCAAGACCCCCCCACCAAGACCCCCACCACCAAACCCCCACCACCACTCTTTAATATTCGTTTTCCATGCTGGCATGGGTTGGATGGTTTGGCCCAGAGCTGACAAGTAGGGTAGCTGCACCAGGCTCCAGTTGTCTGTTTTGGTATGGTTTCTACAGCTGGATGCTCTTCCTAATGCCAACCACTTTACAGTGTGTGCTGGGTGCCTTTTACATGGCACATGACACATGGCACCAGCACGAGTGCTTTTACATAGTGCTGGCACGTTAAAAACTATTACTTATTAAGATATGTGAAGCTTATCAACGCATTGTGACTTGCAGAAAATAACAGTTGTTTTTTTTGAGGGGGTGGGGTAGATATTTAACACCATGACATGAATAACTATGAAATTTTATATCACATTTAAAGACTTAAGGAAGAAATAGCTTCTATTTTAAGTAACCTCATTGAAACTCCTCTGTTACCTTATAACCATACTCTCTTTTCTCTTTTACTTGTTTCAGTCATTTGACTGTGGCCATGCTGGAGCACCACCTTTAGTCGAACAAATCCACCCCGGGACTTATTCTTTGTAAGCCTAGTACTTCTTCTATCGGTCTCTTTTGCTGAACCGCTAAGTGACGGGGACATAAATACACCAGCATTGGTTGTCAAGCAATGCTAGGGGGACAAACACAGACACACAAACACACACATGCACATATATATATACATATATACGACGGGCTTCTTTCAGTTTCCGTCTACCAAATCCACTCACAAGGCTTTGGTTGGCTCGAGGCTATAGTAGAAGACACTTACCCAAGATGCAACACAGTAGGACTGAACCCGGAACCATGTGGTTGGTAAGTAAGCTACTTACCACACAGCCACTCCTGCACCCACAGTTTAAGGTTCTGTGATTCGTTATGTTACTGTGAAGTTATTTTCAGATATCTTAGTTGTTATACCTCATTAGCTAACTAACATGTTTCAAGCAGATGTGGTGAACCGGGTGTCGGACTTCACATTCTTTGCACTTGTGTTTATCAAATAGTTTTATTGGCTGTATGATGTTTAGAAAACAAGCAGAAGATATATAGTCATAAAGAAATCTAGTAAAGCACCTTAGTGACAGATGAAGGCACTTGACACAGTCATGTTAAAAATGTGGTTGAAATTTAAAAAGGAAAAAAAAAGAACAGAACAAAAATGCTCTAAAAATACAAAAAAAAACATAAAAACAAAGAAATAAAAGAAAGTGTAAAAAAAAAAAAAACGATAAACGTCGCTCTTTCAAAGCCTAGCCAAGCTCATGGGCCTGGTTTCTCTGTTTCTATGGTGTATGTGTCCCCTCCCCCAGCTGGACGGGATGGCAGTCCATCGCAGCATTACTCAAGAAACAGGAAGAAAGAGCGAGAGAAAGTTGGGGCGAAAGAGTACAACAGGGATTGCCACCACCACCTGCAGGAATCTCGTGGGGCTTTTGGTGTTTCCGCTCAATAAACACTCACAACGCCCGGTCTCAGAATCAAAACCACGTTCCTCCAACCGTGAGTTCGCTGCCCTAACCACTAAGCCATTGCACCTCCATAAAAGATAATGTAGGGTGGTATTATTGTTGTTTTTCATCTCGGTTATTTCTGATCAAGTCCTCCTTTTAACACCAATCAGAGCCTGAACTATTCCTGGTTCTGTGGTTCTTGTTTTAAAGTGTTCTGAATTAAAACGTCACATAAAATTTCATGCTAATTAATAGGTATTGATTTGGCTGTGTGGGGAGAAGCTTGCTTCCCAACCACATGGTTCTGGGTTCAGTCCCATTGCTTGGCACCTTGGACAAGTGTCTTCTACTATAGCTTTGGGCTGACCAAAAGCCTTGTGAGTGGAAACTGAAAGAAGCTTATATATCATCATCATCATCGTTTAACGTCCGTTTTCCATGCTGGCATAGGTTGGACAGTTTCATTGAGGACTGGTAAGCCAGAAGGCTGCACCAGGCTCCCAATCTAAATCTGGCAAGGTTTCTATAGCTGGATGCCCTTCCTAAAACACACACACACACATATATGTGTGTGTGTGTGTTTGTGTTTGTCTCCCCACCATCCATCACTTGACAACTGATGCTGGTGTGTTTATGTCCTTGTAAATAAGCAGTTTGGCAAAAGATAGAATATGCACTAGGCTTACAAAGAATAAGTTGCGACGATGAGTGTTTCAGTTGATCCAATCAACTGAAGAACCTGCTTGTGAGATTAACGTGCAAGTGGCTGAGTACTCCACAGATACATGTACCCTTAACGTAGTTCTCAGGGAGATTCAGCATGACACAGATATATTTATATGCATATGTGTATGTATGTGTGTGTGTGTGCATGTGTTTGTGTGTGTGCATGTGTTTGTTTATATGTTTATCTCCTCATTGCTTGACAACCGGTGTTGGTTTGTTTACATCCCCACAACTTAGTGGTTTGGCAGAGGAAATCGATACAGGTATTGGGATTCAGTTTGTTTGACCAAAGCTCTTCATGGTGGCGCCCCCAGCATAGTCACTGTCGAACGATTGAAATACCATGAAAGATTACAGATTAATGATTATTTCCAAAATTAATTGAAATAGAGGGATTTGTATGTATTGAGATAAATAGAAGGATTTGTATGTATTGAGTACAACTATGATCAAAAACATTCCAGAGCTGACCTCCTCTCCTTTTCTTTTTTTTTCCGAAATTTGAAATCTGAAACCGAAATCGAACCGAATCCGATGACTGGCACCCATGACAACCTCTCCTTCATTGGACACTAAACTGTGCTTGCGAAGACCTGTTGGAGCAAGTGAAATCAAAATCGGAATTGAACCATATTCAATGACTGGCACCTGCGCCAGTGGAGCACTAACAGCACTGTCCAAGCGTGTTCATTGCCAGAGCAGCTGTCTGGCTTCCGTGCTAGTGGCCCGTAAATAGCACTATTTGGGCGTAATCGTTACCAGCGTCGCCTTCTAAGCACTTGTACTGGTGGGACGTTAGAAAATCATTTGAGTGAGGTCGTTGCCAGTGCCGCTGGACTGGCTCCCATGGAGGTGGCATGTAAAAATACCATTTTGAGCGTGGCCATTGCTAGTACCGTATGACTGGTCCTCGTGCCAGTGGCATGTAAAAGCACCCACTACACTCTTGGAGTGGTTGGCGTTAAGAAGGGCATCCAGCTGTAGAAACTTTGCCAGATCAGATTGGAGCCTGGTGCAGCCATCCGGTTCACCAGTCCTCAGTCAAATCGTCCAACCCATGCTAGCATGGAAAGTGGACGTTAAACAATGATGATGATGATGATGATGATGATGATGAGGGCCATTCATCAAAAGTTGTACAATTGCTGAGAACTCCATGAAAAATACATGAATAATATACAATAAACTATAAAGATAAATTACTTCAAATATGTTTAAACTACTTTAGAATACGTTAAAGAAAGACTTTATTGTTTCTTATTTTGTTCTAATTAACTTTCAGATAAAAACAAAAAAACAACAGAAAAAAAACTGTTTAATTCTTTTACTATTATTTACACATTTCAAACATGAACATCATGATTCCTCTCGTAACGCAATTTTACGAAACAAAGCTTTGCTTTATGCAGCCCGTTCAAATAACCAGCTATTTCACAGTATAGTAAATTCAATTGAAATGCATGGAATGGAACTCCCATATTTTACTCGCGTATGATATGGGAAATTGAATATAAAGAAGTCAAGGTCAAAAGTGATGTCGGTGGTGGTGGTGGTGGCGGCGGCGGTAGTGGTGGTGGTGATGGTGGGGTATAGCTTTATATTTGAATGTATGTCAAAAAAAAAAAGCAAACATGATTGAGAAGAAAATAAATGACTGATTTTTTAAAAAATAGGCATGGGCGCAGGAGTGGCTGTATGGTAAGTAGCTTGCTTACCAAACCACATGGTTCCGGGTTCAGTCCCACTGCATGGCACCTTGGGCAAGTGTCTTCTACTATATCCTCGGGTTGACCAAAGCCTTGAGAGTGGATTTGGTAGGCGGAAACTGAAAGAAACCCATTATATGTATACTCTTTTACTCTTTTACTTGTTTCAGTCATTTGACTATGGTCATGCTGGAGCACCGCCTTTAGTCGAGCAAGTCAACCCCAGGACTTATTCTTTGTAAGCCTAGTACTTATTCTAACGGTCTCTTTTGCCAAACCGCTAGTTTACGGGGACGCAAACACACCATCATGGTTGTCAAGCCATCATTTGACAGCTGATGTTGGTGTGCTTACGTCCCCGTAACTTAGCGGTTTGGTTAAATAGACCGATAGAATAAATACTAGGCTCACAAAGAATAAGTCTTAGGGTTGATTTGTTCAGCTAAAGGTGGTGCTCCAGCATGGCCACTGTCGAATGACTAAAAAAATACAAGAATACTGATGCAGCACAAAATTTTGTCAGTGAAGAGGTTGTAGTTTCAAAGCGATGAAAATATTTTGACAAATTAAATTTAAACGAAGGGAATCTAACGGTTTTTTGTGTGTTTTTAAATGGCTTATAAACACCTTCCATGCTGCAATTGTTTTTGTTTCAGCACACGGTCTCAGATCAGGTCACTTGGTATACAAGTACATCTCCGTAATAAAAGAATATATATATATATATGTGTGTGCGTGTGTGTGTGGGCCATTCAATGAAATGGTGTTTTATTTTTCTATCTACTGTAGTGTATATCTTCTGTTGTAACATTGTATTCAAATCAATAAAAGTTTTTTTTTTCTCTCCAACAAATGTGTCTTCTTTTGTCACATTTTTTTTAGAACATAGACATATACTGTTATTGGCTTGTCACATAAATATATACATATGACAATGAACTCCACAAAAAACTTCTCAAAAGAAAATGAACATTCACCCAGGAGTGCCGCAGGTTTAAATATATGGTTTTTCATCTGTGGTTTGCTTTTAAATGCAAATGTATCTTTCATAATGCTGACCTGTGTTAAAAGACACGGAAACTCTGATATGTTCAGTACTAGCTAATACAGTTAGTCTCTAATACATACATACATACATGCATGTATCATCAACGTTTAACGTCCGCCTTCCATGCTAATATATATATATATATATATATATATATATATATATATATATATATACATACGTATATGCATGCATACTATATATAGCTTTGTATTGATGAAAGAAAAAGGAAAGGGGAAAGAAGGGAAACAGAAGATTTTGTAAGCTCCTGGTCGATGGAGGCCATGACCTGGTTTGATATCCGGTTGTAGCCTTTCCACTTCACACATCAGTATGTTATTAATGCCATTGGTGGGAAAGGAGGGGTGCATGGTCGTCGTATGCAGTTTTGTTCCTCCTCTTTTGTAGAAATGTGGCTCTCAATTGCCCTGACATCATTTTTCTTCCTCTCCCGTATAGAAAAATGGTTTCATATATTATATAAAGTCTCGCAGATTTTACGGTGGGATGTAGATGACTTACCAATAAAAGTCCATGTGCATTGTGTAATGCATGGTGTATAATATATGTATAATAATTCTTTTATTCCCTCATTGTTTTACTTGTTTCAGTCGTTTGACTGTGGTCATGCTGGAGCACTGCCATTAGTCGAACAATTTGACCTCAGGACTTAATCTTTGTAAGCCTTAGTACTTATTCTATCGGTCCCTTTTGCCGAACCACTAAGTAACGGGTATGTAAACTCACCAACATCGATGGTGAAGGGGGACACACCCAAACACACCCACACAGACACACACACACACACACACACACAAACACACATATGATGGGCTTTCTGTCTACCAAATCCACTCACAAGGCATTTGTCGGCCTGAGGCTGTAATACAAGACACTTGCCCAAGGTTCTGCGCAGTGAGATTGAACCTGGAGCCGCCTCCACACATATGGTACACATCTTGGTCTGGGATTCTAAATTGTCTTAAAACATTATTATGGCATATATAACACCCTATGTTATACAAGTTCTACAAGAGTAGAAGAGTAGCACAAGTGCTACAAGAATAGAGATAGAGGAACTCGCCACTGATCATTTGAAAGCAGCAGGCAGAGGGAAAAGACAGCAGGGAGAGGGTGTGACAAGGAGCAAACCAGGCAAAACACTTAACAAGATTTTGTATGCTTTCATGTTCTGAGTTCAAATTCCACTGAGGTCGACTTTGCCTTTCATCCTTTAGGTGGCGAGCTGGCAGAAATGTTAGCACGCTGGGTGAAATGTTTATCAGTATTTCGTCTGCCGTTATGTTCTGAGTTCAAATTCCGCTGAGGTCGACTTTGCGTTTTATCCCTTCAAGGTCGATAGATTAAGTACCAGTTATGCACTGGTGTCGATGTAATTGACTTAACCTATTTGTCCCCGCTATGTCCTTGTTTGTCCCCTCTATGTTTAGCCCCTTGTGGGTAATAAAGAAATAAGAAACTTCTTTCAAAATTCCTTCTTTTTTTTACATACATTAACTCGTGTATGTTGAACTATGTCAAATGTTAGAGAAAGAAACCCAGCTGTTTCTTGCTATACATATCAATACATACATTTCAAACAAAATTTGTTCTGGGGCCCTTGAAATACTATTGTGCATCCCCAAATTATATTTTGGTGCTTGAACCCCCAAAAATCTCATATATTTACCCCCAGAGGCCCATATGAACCCAGATTGAGAACCACTGTTCTAGATGCTGTGTATGCCTGAAAGCAAGGTGGGACAGTCATGGCTGGCTTGGCAAAAAAGTCTTTCATCTTATGTCTGTTTATTGAAGGCTAATCTGGAGAAGGAATGGGAGTGGGGGCAGTGGGTAGGATGGATGGGTTGGTGGGGTTGAAATAATTAGGAATGTGGTTTAGTTTATTGCTTAATAATTTAGCAAGTTGATTAATTTCACAAAATTGACTGAATTCTGGTCATAAAATTAGACATTTTGTGAGCATGAGTTTGATTGTGTTGTGTGTGTGTGTGTGTGTGTGTGTGTGTGTGTGTGTGTGTGTGTGTGTGTGTATATATGTGTATGTGGAGTTTTTATGTGGGTATATGTGCAACAAAAATCAGTGGAGATAGAGCAGCTGTCCTTATGTTTCTGTCAACGTGAGCAGTTGTAAAACGAGGGTTATGGAATGTTGAGAAAGTTCACAAAATAGTTTTAAAAAATTGTTGTGAAAAAGAAGAGGAGGAGGAGGAGGATTATTTTAATAATTTTCTTCTTCCTTGTGGTGATAATAATTAATTTATCAATTTATTCTAATTTATGCAAACGTTCTTTTTTAATTATTTGCTGACACAGACTGGAGATTGTTGCTCGTTTCCTTGGATTCTACACTTTCATTCTGAATGTTCAAATAGCTTGTTGAAAGCACACAAATGATTGTATTTAGGGTGGTGGTTCTTACCCTTTTATAGCTCAGTGACCCCTTTTATTGAATGGCATTTTACAAACAAATGCTCCCTCCACATGGTTTTGCAAAGACAAAAAAAAACAACAAAAAAAAAACCCTAAAAAGGTTATTTGAATCAATCAGAAGCAAATTGTGTTATTTTATGCAGTGGCTTATTATTCTTTTCTTAGATTATCCTATTTGATATATGCCTCCGCCTCTTCCTCCTCCCCAAGTATACTGTTGGCGAATTTGGGGAAGCATGGAATTTTGAAGGATGTGGTGTCCTCGGAAATTAAGACATTACGAAAGTTGCAAAATATTTTGCCTTCCACCTGATTATTAACCATTTCATTACTTTATTTATTTTGAGATCCCCTGTGTTTCTTTCAATTACTATTAAATATAACAAAGAATTTAGTAAAATAACTTAATTATCATTCAGCTCATGTTAGGAACATAAATTGTGACTAAGGTTTGGTGGAAGATTTTAATTCAAAACTTATGAAATCAAGACATTTGTACGCAGAGCCAGAGCTGGTTTCAGCTGGGTTGGTAAGGAAAGGGTTAAATCATATACTTCTTGTTGTCCAACACTCACCCTAGAGAGAGAGAGAGATAGAGAGAGAGGAAGAGAACCTAGGAATGGTTCTGGTCTGAATGGCTTTGATTGCAGTTTAGGTCGGCTATGTCAGATCATCGTATATATATGTATGTGTGAGTGAGTGTGTGTGTGTGTGTGTGTGTGTGTGTGTTGCCCGCCCCCCACACAGCTTGACATCCAGTGTTGGTGTGTTTACGTCCCTTTAAAAGAGACTGACAGAAAAAGTAAAAGAGACTGATAGAATTAATATCAGGCTTAGAAAAGAAAAAAACGTACTGTGGTCGATTCATTCAGCTAAAATTCTTCGAGGTAATGCCCCAGCATGGCCACAGTCTATTGACCAAAACAAATAAAAAATAATATATATATATATATATATCTATATGTACATATATATATATATATATATATATATATATATATATATATATATATATATATATATATATATTTATATATGTGTATATACTTTATATATATATATATACATGTATGTATGTATGTATGTATGTGTATATTTATGTGTGTGTATGTGTGTATATATATATATATATATATATATATATATATATATATGTAATCCTTTGAAACATATGTAGGAATAAAGTATGCAATTATAACATGCGTTTTCTCCATTCCTTAAAATTTTAAATATACTCAAATACCCAAAATTTCAAGGAGTTCCTGCCTTAAAAACA
>NC_142936.1:80295423-80330423 GCF_046866305.1 Octopus bimaculoides | reverse complement strand
AGTGTGACAAGGCCAGCCCTTTGAAATACAGGTACAACAGAAAGAGGTAGAAAGAGAAAGTTGTGGTGAAAGAGTACAGCATGTTTTGCCACCACCCCCTGCTGGAACCTTGTGGTGTTTTAAGTGTTTTTGCTCAATAAACAAAATGCCTGGTCTGGGAATTGAAACTGCAATCCTATGACTGCGAGTCCGCTGCCCTAAACACTGGGCCATTGCGCCTCCACCATACATACATACATACATACATACATACATACATACACACATACATGAATATGTGTGTGGGTGTGTGAGTGTGAGTACATATATGTGTGTGTGTATATATATATGTGTGTGTACATACCTACCCTACACACAAGCATATGTACATATGTACATATGTGCTTATATAAAAAACAGCTGTGTTGGTACCACGTAAAAAGCACCTGTGCCAGGTCATGCTAAGTTTACCTGTCCTGGGTCACATAAAATGCACCTGTGTTTGGCCACGTGATAAGTACGTGTGCCATATCACATTAAATGCATCCAGTACACTCTGTAAAGTGTTTGGCATTAGAAAGAGCATCAAGCTGTAGAATCCAGGCCAAATCAGACTGGAACCTGGTGCTTGTTCTTCAGCTTGTCAGCTCTGGTCAAACTGTCCAACTTGTACCAGCATGGAAAAGAGACGTTAAACGATGACGACAATGGTGATGATGACGATCATGATATATATTTGTATGTACTGTGTGCCTGTACGTGTGTGTATGATATATATACATGTATGTATATATGTATATGTCTCAAGAACTTCAGAATGTCTTTTTCTTCTAAAATTAGTTTCTATAATTAGTGTGTCTTCTTAATTCTTTGACAGGTTCTGTGTTCTGGCTTAAGAGTACAGGTAATCTCCTTGAGTGTGTGTGTGTGTATGTGTGTATATGTGTACATATACACACTTCAAACACATGTACTGAGCATTTTTGTATTTTTGTACCTCAAAATATACAAAAACACTCCATTTATACACACACACACACACACACACACAGACACACATTCCCATTCTCTCTTTCTTCTCTCTTTGACATTTAACTAGTTAACATCTTACATGCTTACACGTTTTCTGTTGTTCTTTCAAACCTTTTCTCTTTCTGGTACCAATTTCCATTCTATGAGACATTCACCTGATAAAACGATCCTTCAGTGGTTTTCTTTTACGTACAAAACCCATTTAGCTGAAAGCAATTATATATCTATTTAAACAGTCGGGCACTCACAATTTTGTCACATTCTCTGTTTTGGCTCAAAGAGATAAAACCTTCAACATCTACTCTATCACTGCCCTGACAAGAAAAACAAAAGAAAGAAACAAAAAAAAAGCATAGAAAAAGAAAACTGGTTGGGAGGGGTGGGGGTCATATTTTAAAAATACATTTTTCACTTTATTCTATACACACCTGTTATTCTCTGTTCCCTGGTTAATTGGTTAAACTGCTAATTGAGAGTGAAAGAACATTTCAGGATTTCAGGTTTTCATTAACCCTGTTAAGTTCTCGAGTTAACTTTAGTTCATGATCAGTTAGGTAATATTTATTAACGATATACATATATACGTACGTATGAATGTATGTACATACATGCATACATATGTACAGGCATACATACATATACACATATTTATGTATGTATATATATATAATATATATATACACAAGCACACATGTGTATCTATGTATGTATGAATGTATGTATGTATGCCTATATCTATCCCTCCATCTGTCTGTCCATATATATATATATATATATATATATATATATATATATACACACACACACACACATACATGCATATATATATACATGCATGTGTGTGTATGTATTTATATATATATATGTGTGTCTGTATATGTCTATATTTACAGTATATACACATACACACACATATATCTATCTATCTATCTCTCTCTCTCTATATATATATATGTCTATATATATATGTATATATATATATATATAATACAGCACACACACACACACACACACACGCACACACACATATTTATAACCCCAAGTCTCCAAGCATACAGGCATAGGTGTGTATGTGTATTATACACATGGTTATACATCCTAACTGTGTACTCGGAGATTATATTTGGTTTCAAATATATTTTTGAAGTGGTGAAAGAACATTTCAATCTGCTACAACTTCAACAGGCCATTAACAAAAAAAAAAAGACAAAACAAAAAAAGTGTTGCCAAGTGGGTGAGGTGGGGTGACATGTGTCCATTGTTCCACATTGACATGACCATGTACCAAACTGTCATTTAATTATTATTTTAATTTTAATTTTTAATTTTTAATTATTTTATTTTGCAAAGTATTATTATAGACAAAACTATTTTGATAAAGCTGAGTAAATTTGCAAAGTGTTAGTTTGGAAATAACTCTTCACCAAAGTTTGCACAACTCCGAGCTTAGATTTAACCCTTCGGAAGGTTATTTTTACCTTCATCTCAGCTGTAGCTTTGTGGTTGTGAAGTTTGCTTCCCAGCTACATGGTCCCAGGTTCAATCCTGTTGCAGGGCACTTTTGATCATAGATGCCTCCTTGATCTGGAGTTCAGCTGGGGCTAAACAACAGAAATAACAACAATATTGTGGGATCCAGGTCTATATATGTCAAAATAATTCACTTGCTTGTTGTTCATACACCTGTCTTCGTCTTTTGTTTTTCTATAAATTTCAATTATATAAACTTAGATATGTTTTGACCAAAGATTGGTCCAGGCTATGTCTAACTTAATAGCACCACCTGATAAAAGTTAACCAGTTCCCACGCTGGGAATCGAACCCGGGCCACCTGGGTGAGAGCCAGGAATCCTAACCACTAGACCACACACACACACATATATATATATATATATACATATATATATATATATATATATATATATATATATATATATATATATATATACATACATACATACATACATACATACATACATACATACATACATACATACATACATACATACATACATACATACATACATATATATATATATATATATATATATATATATATATATATATATATATATATATATATATATATATAGTGGTTAGAGTGTCGAGCTTACGATCGTGAGGTTGTGAGTTCGAATCCTGGACTGGGCTACATGTGTTGTGTTCTTGAGCAAGGCACTTTATCTCATATTGCTCCAGTTCACTCAGTTGTAGAAATGAGTTGTGACGTCACAGGTGCCAAGCTGTATTGGCCTTTGCCTTTCCCTTGGATAACACTGGTGGCGTGGAGAGGGGAGGCCGGTATGCATGGGCGACTGCTGATCTTCCATAAACCACCTTGCCCGAACTTGTGCCTGGGAGGGTAACTTTCTAGGTGCAATCCCATGGTCAGTCATGACCGAAGGGAGTCTCAGCATATATAGTGAAGGTGCATGGCTTAGTGGTTAGTGCATCCAGTTCATGACTGTAAGGTCATGAGTTCAATTCCCGGTGACATGTTGTGTTGGACTTCCATCCATGCAGGAAATGAGACATGGCTTGGAAAGATGGTTATCTGATGGTGCAAGGTCTGGACTGTAGGCAAGGTGAGGCAGTACTTCCAGCCTCTCAAGTTCTTCATGTTTGTGCTTGATCATATTACAGTATGTGCTAGGGTATTGTCATGCTGTAGAAATACATGTCTTTGATTTACCAATGCAAGATAGCAGGCTTTCAAAGCATCATATATTCACTGCAGTTGTTGAGTATAAAGGTTAGTGCTCACAACATGACCGTCTGGGACAAGCTCAAAGTGTAACATCCCCTTGAAATTCCACCAAACACGTAACATGACTTTCTGTTCAAACCACCCTTGTTTGACAACAGGTTTTGTTTGACGCTTGGCTGGAGTAAGGTCACTGATATCTTTTATTAGGGATTATGAAAATTGGTCCATTTTTGATTCCTACTTGACACCAAAAATGGGCATCTCGAAGATTTGCCTGCAGTTGTTTGCAAACGTTCACATGTCATTGAACCTGGTCATTGGTCAGTTCATGAGGAGCTTTTTGACAGTGTCTGTTCACAAGGTTAAGCTAATGGAGGTGTTGATTGATGGTACTTTGTGATGGACCAAGTTCCGATGACAGTGCACAAAGTGTTTGTGCTTGATTGTTGTTCAGTCATTTCAAGCAAGACCTCCTCTTCTGCATCAGAAAGTCTCCCAGCCTTGCTTTGTCTTCAAGCTTCGTGTTACCTTCTCAGAAACATGTGAACCAGTTTTGTGCCACGCATTCATTGTCAGTTCCTGGGACTTCCACATTAATTTCTTTTGTCACTACCCTTGCAGTCTGTTCAGTATCCACGGGTAGTGTAAAATGGCTCTAATTGCAGTTTCTTCACCACTCATTGTCAAAGCTTTATGATAAAACTAAGCAATTATGGTACATACAAATGAAAATAAAGAATGAATAATTTAGCAATAATTGGACTATAAGTTGTATCAAATTAATTATATAATATGGAGATACAAGTTGCCAAAAATTATCAATGAAAATCCACAATATACCATAGAATATGGTAATTGCTGATGCTCACATGCACATACATTCGAGGGGACGCCGAAAAGTTCCTGGCTTTAAGGGTATTACAAAAAGGCTTGGCTGGAGGCCCCACCTTCTGAGTTCTTTTACAGGGCTTAGAAAAATTGAAGGATTGGCTGCAATAAGTGTGTGAATCTGAGAGGGGAACATGTTGAACAAAATCATAATTAACTGATCCTCTTGTATTTTCTTTTACCCACAGCCAAGAACTTTTCAGCAGCCTGTAATATATATACACACTGGCACAACCACACACATGCATGCACACAATAAAATTTCTTTTGCTTATGTTATTGCGGAAATATTGTGGCACAGAGGCCTGTGGTTTGGAATGGAATGTGGCAGGATGTTCTTTGAGTAATTGCGGGGATTGGTTTCAAAAAAGGAACAGGAAGTACTGTTTGGCATTTTTGTGAAGGGTGGTTGTGGTTGGTAGTGGAGGATATAAAGGTGTTGATGCACTGGAGTGAACACAGGCTTGCGGGAAGGGATGTGTCAGATGATAAACTCTTGGGAGACTCCTGTGAATATGGTTGAGGGTAGGAGGGCATTTGGTGTGACTGATGGTAGGGAAAGAGAGATGGGTGGAGATGAAGGGGAAGAGAGAGATAAAGGGAAGCAAGGGGTAGAGAGACTGATAGATGGAAATGCAGTGGGGATGAGAGAGAGAGAGAGAGAGAGAGAGAGAGAGAGGTGGAGATACAGGGGTAGAGAGAGAAACAGATAAGTAAGGAATGAAAGAGAGAGAGGAGCTAGGAAGGAGACAGACAGACAGACAGAGAGAGAGAGAGAGAGAGAGAGAGAGAGAGAGAGAGAGAGAGAGAGAGAAAGAAGCTGGCAAAAAGACAGAAAGAGACAGGTAGAGAAGCAAGGAAAGAGAGAGGTAGAAAAGGCAAGGAGGGAGAAGGTAAAGAAAGGGAAAGAAGAAGAGAGAGAGAGAGATGGAGGGAGAGAAAGAGTGGTGGAGGAGGAAAAAGAATAATGGAGGGAGAAGGAAAAACAGAGGAAAAAAGTGGGGAGATTGCGAGGATCTCTGGCAGATGGGTGAAGTTACAGCATGTGATTGGAATGTTTGTTCATTTAAGAAATGGCTAAATAACAGGACTGGAACCACAAACGGCATCTCCGTAAACTGGTTAAAATGCAGATATGAAGAATAAGCAGCCTTGTTTTATATCCATGGAGTAGGTAAAAGTCCCTTAAGCTGACATACTGAAGTTGGGAGAGGAGTTTTGACCCATGTCCTTCCTCGGGGTGCAAGCAATGTTTTACTTCATCCTTAGTCCAAGAGAGACACTGTATATTTTATTTTTATTTTATTTGATTTTATGTTATTTTATTAGTCGGGTGTGAAGGGAGGGGCTCTATCTATGGCCTTTGCGTGCTCTCTTGAGACCTGCGAGATTGATATTGTTAAAGGTTTTGTTAAAAGTTTTGCAAGTTGATGGCTGGATAGCTGCAGGAAAGACATTTGAGAGGAGGGAATATATATGTAAATATATATGTGTGTGTGTGTGTGCATGCACATGTATGTATATGTACAGAAAGGGAGAGAGAGAGAGAGAGAGAGAGAGGTAGTAATGCAGATTAACGCAATTAGGTTTGACACATATAACATATTCTGTATTTAGGTTCAAATTCATTTGAGCATTACTATGTATTTTCCACACTGGACACAGGAGCCAGTCAAAGCGCACGCTGGTATCGACCACATTCAGATGGTGCTTTTTATGTGCCACTGGCACAGGGACCGCAACTACAATTTCCATTTGATTGTGATTTGATTTGATTTGATTTTGATATTGATGTACTTGACTCAATAGATCCTAGTTAAAATAGTTATCTTAGCATCATACTTATTATATCCACATTGTTGATTGACCAATTCTATTGACAGTGTGTATACACTAAGTATGGTATATAAAATAACTATTTTAACTAAACATGGCCCCAATTGCATCTACCAGATTTATTCTAGTGTTGCCCATCAGTAATTTCATCTTAATATTAATGTTTTGGTTAAATTTCTATTGATGAATGAGAAAACAAATTTTTGTAATTAATTGGATTTGTTTTATGTCATTCAATTTGAAGAATGTGGACCACATAAAATAAAATATGGTTTTGGGTTTTGTAGTTTTCTTATTTTTCTTCTTTCATTTTCTTTTCTACAATAATTTGTGATCAAGTGTGTTTGTTTAACTAATATCTGTTATGCTTGTATCTTTGGCAATGCTTATACAGATGTTTAAAAAGGTAAGATATAGCGAATGAAGTCTTTAATCACCACCATATGTTTTATATATGTATATTTAACATTTTCACTTCTGCTTTTCCAGGCTTGCATGGGTTAGATGAGTCCTTTTCAGTACAGCATCTTGCTATTTTTTTACATTCCTTTGACATCTCCTTTGCAAGATTCTACATCCTTATTACTTTTGCACATGTCTTCCTTGGTCTTCCTATTCCACTGTTTCCTTTCACATATATCTCCTGGCACTGCTTTATTCATCTCTTATCCATATGCAATTGTATGTCTATACCAATGAGTCATCCTTCCTGCACACTATAATTGATTCTTTTAAACCTAGTTTTGCTTCTCTGCTCATCTATACTCCATGTCACTTATACACAGTAGCATTACACATCTATTGGAGCATGCTTGCTTCATCTTACACCCACCTTCGCATGTCCACTCTGTTCATTGTCCACGTCTCACAGCCACATAGCATCACCCTTCATAAGCAAGCAACATACAACCTATCATTTGCTTGAAAAAAAGAATCCCCTTATTTCCAGCAGGGGTAATAGATCCCTGAACGTTTTCCACCTTATACATATTCTAGCCACTAGGCATTCAAGATACCATTGTCTGCAGCTGATTTGGTTGCTAAGGTACCTGAAGCTGTCAGCTATGTTGACTGATCCTTCCAAGCAATAAAAGGAATTTCTTTTACTGCGGCCCTGACTTCTAAGTGCTTCTATATGTCTGCCATATACAAAGGTTTTATTCCACCATTAGCTTGCCTATGAACTCAGTACAGCTCATAGTTCACACGGTACACACTTTTTTCGTTGTCTTTTATTCTGTTACTTGTTTTAGTCATTTGACTCTGGCCATGCTGGAGCACTGCCTTTAGTCGAACAAATCGACCCCAGGACTTATTCTTTGTAAGCCTAGTACTTATTCTATTGGTCTCTTTTGCCGACCCGCTAAGTTACAGGGACGTAAACACATCAGCATCTGTTGTCAAGTGATGTTGGGGGGACAAACACAGACACACAAACACATACACAGACACACAAACGCATACACAGACACACAAACACATACACAGACACACAAACACATACACAGACACACAAACACATACACACACAAATACATACAAACACACACACACACATACGACGGGCTTCTTTTAGTTTCCGTCTACTCACAAATCCACTTACAAGGCCTTGGTTGGCCCGAGGCTATAGTAGAAGACACTTGCCCAAGGTGTCACACAGTGGGGCCGGACCCAGAACCATGTGGTTGGTAAGCAAGCTACTTATCACAACCACTCCTATGAGATATCTACTTAACCCTTTTCTACATTTCCTGATGTCAGTAGAGTCCTCTCTTTACTTCACGGTGTTCACCAAGTTTATTTTGAGGCTCCCTTGATACCAGGCTTCGCCTCCATGTTTTGAATTTCATCACGAGGACTTCCACACCCTCTGCCATTAGGACTGGGTCACCAGTGTGGTCAAGTTCCCAAGGACAACCGGTCTTAATCTCCTCTAATATAACCTCCTCTCCTTCCTCTCCTACACGAAATATAAAGGAAGGGATGGTGTGTATGTGTGTTTGTGTGTGTGTGTATTTGTGTGCGTGTTCACATATGTAACCCAGATAAACGAGACTGATTCCTTTGCTTAATAGAATCAGGAGTTTACCGCTTGCTTTGTTTGTTTGTTTAGTGTGGAAATATGCTTCACTTCAGCTTATTGATCCCACCGTGTGGCTTAACACTATGTACAAACTGGCATTCTTGTTAATGTGTGTGAGACGGCTTTGTGTCTGGTTATGATCAATATATTTATATACTATTTTTCAATGCTGGGACTGCTTATGCAACATGCGGACTGTGTTTTTTTATCATCTTTCATCTTAACTGTCTTTGATTATTTCTGTCCCCACCACTCCCCCATCACTGCTACCACCGCCAGCACCACCCCCACCACACCTCTTTTTTTCTCACTGCAGATATGAATGAGCTGGCTTTTGTGAATAGTACAATATACATAACCACAAGCTCGCATGCACACACACACACACACACACACACACACACACACACACACACACACACACACACACGCACACTCATTCATACAGGTTTACACATCAATGCATATTTACACGAATGCATACACATACATTCATATAAGCTTGTTCACAAATGCGTATTGACATGGTTACTCACACACACACACACACACACACATACACATACGTAAAATTTTATTGCTACATGAATACATATACACTCACATATTCACACATACACATTCATACATGCTTATACATAAATGCATATCTACATGAATACACACACGCATGCATATTCTTACACACATATATGCACATTTACATGAATACATACAAACACATTACAAAAACGCACACATGTATTCATACATATTTCATTTGTTTGTTTTACATCTGTTTTTCCATGCTAGCATGGGTTAGACAGAATACATATTCTTGAGGCATTATTTTACTGCAGGTAGGATGCCTTTCCTGTCTCTAACCCTTACCTGTTTTCTTCCAAACCAGGAAGTTTTCATTCCATTTGTCTTCTAAAACCAGAGCTCTTGGACAATTTGTTGACAAGGAAATGTCAATAAACATCACCATGTCTCTTAGCTTTCATGTGCAAACTATAAAATGTAAACATTGACACAGCATGTGCCCTCATCACTGTCACACACACACACACACACACACACACACACACACACACACACACACACACACACACACACACACACACACACACACACACACACACACACACACACACACACACACACACACACACACACACACACACACACACACACACAAGATTAAAACAAAATAAATATTTTATAGGAGACTTTGCTAATAAATAGACAAATGTTGAAAAAAAAAAAAAAGCGGTGATTTTAAATCATAACATCCAATTATTAAACATTCATAATTGGAATGAATAAATGAAACTGAATATTAAGTATTTACGGAATTTTGACTTACTGTCGGGTGATTTTTGGCTAACACTGTATAATAATAATAAAAGTACTTTTTGTACATGGAAGTTATAATTCACTAAAACCCATGTAGGCTATGTCCTTGCAAAATTACAAGCTGATAACCAGTAAAATAGTCATAAAAAAAAAACTAAAAAAATAACCCAGCAATAAAAGGATAAAGTATGATCTGTGATTCTTTTTGGAATAAGCTAAATATTTGAATGTGATAAGTTGAAAAATATATTCTTTATTTGTCTTATGAAATCATGATTTAGTTTTCTTTTTGCTAAGAAGTATTTAATTTTTAATTTCATTGAGAAAAAATCTGATTTATTTTCCTTCTAATATTTTACATACAAGCAAAATTTGGAAGATTTTTCTGCTTCAAAGCAATGCATTCCTCCTATTCTCCCCCACCCGTATTTCACCCTTACAGATACCACTGCTGCCATCTAGTGGGTGGCACCGTCTGTTGAAAGGAAATTCCTTGAATTTCTTTTTCAAAAGAGCTGCACATCTATTCTGTTAACCAGGAAGTCTTTTTCAAATTCTTCAAAGTAATTGGAAGATTCCTCTCTCTCTCTCTCTCTCTCTCTCTCCCACCTCTCTCTTCCTACATGTCTATCTCTCTATTTTTGTCTGTCTCTTTCTGTCAATGCCTGATGCATTTCTTTTTACCTCTGATATCATTTTCCAATTGATCACTTAGATATTGGTGGATTTTAACACCTTTCCATTTTGTATTTGTTTCACTTTATTTCTATTGTGACATCTGAATTTTTTTCCCAAACGGTTTATATTTCTTTTACTTCAACTTTTCTCATTTTTTTTAAAAAAACAATTTCTATATGGAGTTTTAAAGTCATTTGTGGAGATGTTTTTCCTCTCACCGTTCTTCTTATAGATTATGGTGTGCTTTCATATCAGTTTTTTTTTTCACTGATATACAAAGTTTTTAGGTTACATTTTTTTTCATTGGATACATTAGGCACTGGCATGGCTGGGTGGTTAAGGATTGTTTCCAGCTTTGCCTTACTGGCACTTGTGCTGGTGGCATGTGAACAAAACATTGGACTGACTCCTGTGCAGGTGGCACATAAAAAACACCATTTGAGCGTGGCCGTTGCCAGCATCGCCGGACTGGCCCTCGTGCTGGTGGCACGTAAAAAGCACCCACTACACTCTCGGAGTGGTTGGCGTTAGGAAGGGCATCCAGCTGTAGAAACTCTGCTCGATCAGATTGGAGTCTGGTGTAGCCATCTGGTTCGCTAGTCCCCAGTCAAATCGTGCAACCCATGCTAGCATGGAAAGTGAACGTTAAATGATGATGACGATAATGGCTGTGTGGTAAGTAGCTTGCTTACCAACCACATGGTTCCGGGTTCAGTCCCACTGCGTGGCACCTTGGGCAAGTGTCTTCTACTATAGCCTCGGGCCGACCAAAGCCTTGTGAGTGGATTTGGTAGACGGAAACTGAAAGAAGCCCGTCGTATATATGTATATATATATGTTTGTTTGTCTGTGTTTGTCCCCCCCACCATCGCTTGACAACCGATGCTGGTGTGTATACGTCCCCGACACTTAGTGGTTTGGCAAAAAGAGACCGATAGAATAAGTACTAGCCTTACAAAGAATAAGTCCTGGGGTCGATTTGATTCGACTAAAGGCGGTGCTCCAGCATGGCCGCAGTGAAATGACTGAAACAAGTAAAAGAGTAAAAGAGTATATATATATATATATATATATATATATATATATATATATATATATATATATTATCATCATCATCATTTATATATATATATATATATATATTATCATCATTTATATATATATATATATATATATCACTGTATTGACCAGACTATCAGATGTTGTTAAACTGATCACTGTGCACTTCCTCATGTTGTAGCTTTCAAATTATGCCACCCCACTGGCATGTGGTGTGTATGTATTGCGTTGGCCCTTGCTTTCTTGATTTGACTGTTGATGTTGGATACCCTTCCTAATGTCAACCACTTAACACAGTGTACTGGTTGGTTGTTTTAACAAGGCACTAGCACCAGCGAGATCGCCAAGTACCTAAAAGATATGACCCGTCTTTTGAGAAAGGTATAGACTGGAGAAAGAATCTTTGATAGAGGAAGAGGAATGAGTGTCTTGCTTACGAAGTAAATACATGAGAGAACGAAAGAAAGGTTGAGGTATGATGTGAATATAAGACACAGGTATATGATATTGGCATAAATATTGTGACACTAAACTGTTGTGATCCAAGAATCTTTGCTTGGACAGCAGCTGATTATCTAAACCAATGATTTTCACAAATTTTTATGGTAGGGATGTATGAGGTGAAATAGATGGATAAACAAGGAATTGAACCAGCCACTGCTTCAATGATGGCTTCATTTTTAGTATAACCTAATAGAAGCTCCATGAAAGATACTCAATACTTTGTGTTTTGGATTTTATGATGGCTGTTGGTCAATAGATTTTAGCTATTATGAGAATGTTGCCTGCAACGATAAAATGAAGCAGGATAAATGTATTGTACAATTAACACTAATTAACAATTATGTATTTGTGCATTCATTTATAACACATTCCAGCAGACTTCGGGGGTGAATTATGTTAGATTCTGTCTAATGGGAACACTTGTTCTTTAAAGACAGAATCCAATGGAGAAAAGCATATTTATATCCAAGTCTGCCTGAATGTGTTAAGAGTAAATAAACACATCATTGTTTTAATTCTCATTGCTTTGCATGCTTGTAATAGCTCAATGCTAATTACTTGAGTGTTAAATATTTGCATTATAAATCTCTCTGGATTATGGTGAGACATTTAATGCTATCATTTCATGCTACTCATAAATGGTTAATTTCTGCAAATTTAACTATTTACATGTTATGTTTTTAGAGTTAGATGCCATTTTCAGTGATGCCTATTTAATCTAAATCTATGTAATATTCGTAAAATGTATTCCAAGAAATTAAAATGTGTATGAAGAATTAATTACTTTCTGTCTTGTTCTGCAATTTCTAGGTTTGTGGTGATAAATGGCCAAATTTTAATTCCATGTCATCTGTACTGTGTCTTACATTTTCGCAAACCAGATTAACCTTTTGCCTGTCCAAAGCATCTTTGTAAGCCTGTCCTAAACATCTATGCTTATTTACAGACTTTTAGGTAGCCTTTGCTTCATATGTTCTGAGTAACATAAAACTTTCCTTTCAAAAGTCCCAAGTTACTCTGGTGGCTGAAAAAAATTGGATGCTAAAGAGATACGAGGTGGTATCAAAAAGTTCCCAGACTAGTTCTGTTGCACGCCAACAGATGGCAGCACATGGTTGCATGTGGAATGAGAGCTAACAGCGACCTTCTTGAGGCAGTGTGCCAAGTGACATCGCTCTGTTTACCTTGCAAGTTGTGAAATTTGTGTTTTTGTGATCTCGTGTATGCTGTAGTTTGTGATTTTGTCCTATAGTCCTTCTCTCGTTTCTTACTGTTTGGCTAAGTAACAAATCATTAGAAAAGAAAGTTATTTATCTGAAAGATTAATATATATTTATTAGGCTTGTGTTTAATTAGATTTGTAGCTTTGCCAAGTATTATCAGAAGATTTAGAGATAGCTCCTGAGACATTTCTGTAGAACTGGGTTGTCGTGTTTGGATGTAAAAGAGTATAGTAATTAGCTAGAAGCATTGTAATATTTTAATGAATATAAATATTTTTAAGACTATGTTTAAGCAATGCAGGCGAAGTGTTGATTAAAATATGTAAGGTGAAGCCAATAGATAAAGACAGACAAGATATTGTGTCACCCTAGATAAGGTGTTTGATGCTTTGGTTATATTTTGCTCATGAATTATTTTTTATTTTATATTTGATAAAGGGAAGCTTTCCCGAAATATAATTGAAGCATTAAACAACCTATGTAGTGCGATGCAATATCTTATCGTTATATTTATTCATTGGCATCATCTTACATGTTTTGCCTAACTTTAAACTCCATTGCATATTTTTATTTTATATTTCCCACTGGAGTAGCCATGCTTCTCTTCCATAGTATGACACCTATTCTCTATCCCTCTACTATTCTTTATCCTCTCAACTGGCACAAATCAACTTCCCTCGTCCTTCATTGTCGAGGGGGCCTTTGTCTTGCATGTTATCTGATCTCCTTGCTGGTGCTGGTGCCACATAAAATGCACCAGTGTGATCTTGAAGCTATGAAATAATGCAGGATTAATTCAAAATAATTATTTCTTTATTGCCCACAGTGGGCTAAACATAGAGGGGACAAACAAGGACAGACAAAGGGATTAAGTCGATTACATCGACACCAGTGCGTAACTGGTACTTATTTAATCGACCCCGAAAGGATGAAAGGCAAAGTCGACCTCGGCGGAATTTGAACTCAGAACGTAGCGGCAGATGAAATACCGCTAAGCATTTTGCCAGGCATGCAAACGATTCTGCCAGCATGCCGCCTTATTTAATTCAAAATAATGTGATTAAAATAAGCATTGACTGAGCAATCTGAATGGTGAAGAGTTAAAAAAGGGGAGTAAAATTGAAATGCACGTCTCAAAATATAAGACCGGCTTGCCATGGTTGGAACACTTTCGAACACTGACCTTCTCAAACAGAGCTGACCTGGAACTACATGACAATGCCAATGATGACATCAATGACAATGGAAATAGCAAGATGCGGTAAAATACAGTCAATAAAATACATTCTGAATATAATATATTTATGATGTTGCAGTCACTTGTTCAATAGTTTATATCATAATAAATATTAACGTCTTCCATAGCGCATTTCAGATGCAGTCACCATGTATTGAAGACTACATTTTTATCAGTTTTACTTTTAACACCTGATTTCAGATCAGACCTCTCGTCAAGCAGGTACAACAGAGGAATAATTAATTGCTTCATTCAGTTATATTAATCTATATATTGATTGTAAACCATTAGGTGCAAGTTGTTAAAAATAAATTAGGCAAATTAATTCAATTCAATGCATCATAGTCTGTCTGTCTGTCTGTTTTTTTTTTTCTTTTTATATTTAAAAAAAATATCTGATTAATGATAAAAAATAAAATGGATTAATGAGTAAACCTCTACATGGTTATTTGCTGTATCAGATACAGAAACTAAATCTCCCTAAAAAAAGATGAAGGATACTAGATGGTCAGGTATATGTCAAATACATACACACACACTCATATGACAGGCTTCTTTCAGTTTCTGTCTATCAGTTCTACTCACAAGGATTTGGTCAGCCCAAGGCTATAGTACACGACGCTTGCCCAAGGTGCCTCGCAGTGGGATTGAACCCAGAACCATGTGGTTGGGAAGCAAGCTTCTTACCACACAGCCACGCCTGTACACACTACTTTGACACTTAGCACTCATGTGACAAATAAACAAAGATGAGCGACTACATTACCCAGCTTTTGCTTACGTGCACAGGGTAAATATTTTCTGAAATTATAATTATGAAAATGTGCATATGGTAGTTGTGTGAAGTTTGCTGCAATGAACCACTGGCTGTACATGTGGTGGTCAATGCGTTAAACTGTAAAAAAAAACAAAAAAACAAGAAGCAAATAGGGTACTACTGCTGTATCTTTCCCATGGAAAATCACAACATTTCTGATTCAGGCATGGAGGTCCATGTTCATTGATGCCTGTAGGCTTGGCACTTGAAGGGTGAGAGAATTGGCTTATTCAGGTAGTATTCTATAGTAGGGATACCTTTCCTGCCTTTGTTTCCCAAGTAAAGTAATATTATTCCACAGTGGAATTAAATTGTGTCTACTAAAGTGTACTCACAGGTTCAATGGGTTAAGTCATTGTGTTTACTCAATTCCCTCATGGTTTAGATTTGAACTTTTGCAACGATCACCTTTGTCATTTTGTCCATCTGGAAGTGATAAATAAATATCAAAAGGCTGATTCAGTCAATCATTTAGAATTATTGACTTCAGCTCTGATATAAATCAGTTGTAACCAAACGTTTTTTGCTCTCTTTGCTTGTGTACTTTAACCCTTTCATTAGTATATTTCTGTTGTAATGCATTGCCTATCATCATCACCATCATTTAACGTCTGCTTTCCATGCTAGCATGGGTTGGACGATTTGACTGAGGACTGGTGAACCGGATGGCTGCACCAGGCTCCAATCTGATTTGGCAGAGTTTCTACAGCTGGATGCCCTTCCTAATGCCAACCACTCCAAGAGTGTAGTGGGTGCTTTTACGTGCCACTGGCACGAGGGCCAGTCAGGCGGTACTGGCAATGGCCATGCTCAAAATGGTGGTTTTTAATGTGCCACCTGCACGGGAGCCAGTCCAGCAGCACTGACAACGATCTCGCTCGAATGTTTTCTAAAGTGCCATGTTTCAATTAATTTTCAAAATAATGAGGAATTTAACGATATAATTTTGTCATCATTAATCTGGTATTTGCGGCATTTTGTCCGCCTTGTTCCAAGTTCAAATTGTGCTGAGGTCAAATTTGTCTGTCATCCTTTTGCGGTCAATGTGATCAACTTATTCCTTCCTCCGAAATTTCAGGAATTGTGCCTTTAGCAGAAAGGGTTATTAATCTGGTGTTTGGAACATAAATTGACATGAAATTTTGATGGGAGATTATAATTTAGATCATGTTAGAAGAGGAAGTTTGTATTAGAGAACCAGGGTTAATCTCAGTTGGGCTGGTATTAAAAGGTTTAATGCAGATAAAAATAATTTTATGTAATATCTGTGTGTAAAATATAAAAACTATTTATATGTTTTATAGCTTATTTATTATATATTTTAAAATACTAAAAACAGTGTAAGATAGAATGTTTTGTGGCATTTGTCTTGGCTCTCTTCACTGTAAGGTCAACTTTGTTTTTGTTCTTTTGGAGCTGATAAATTTGTACTAACCCAGGACCTGGTCTTTCATCCTTTTGGGGTTGATTAAAAATATACAAGTCTGGCCTTTGTGGTGTGGTGGCTTGTGTGCCTCAATGACCATGAGAACTGTGCCAATAGAGTGGAAAACACTCGATATGGTCTCCCATGGTGGACACATAAAAGGATGGTAAGACATAATATGAACTTATTTTTGACCAGAGGTGAAAGTGGGTTTGCATAGGGCCAACATCCTACCTCCAAAAAAAGATCTTGCTTCAGGAAAGCATGGAGAGTTGAAAAAGCAATGGAGAAAAGTTATCAATGGCCTCTGCTCTAAAGAGAGCAAGGAGATTAAGTAAGTAAGTAGTCAAGGAACTTGGATTAGCAGAATTGTTTGTTAGAATTTTGGACCGGATACCTTGCAGTGTTTGTTTTGGCCTGTGTGCATTTTGAGTTCAAATCCTGCTCCGTCACCAAGAAGATGGGGACTGTGCTGTCAGGAGTTTTGACTAATAGATATTATCAGCAATTTGAAAAATCAATGACACTATAGTTTCCTTGGTTTCGCTTAGAAGATCAAATATATTGATATATAACAATATTTACATGCAGCTGATCCCAGGGTGTTGCATTGTGGATATATAATTAAATTATTTGTTTAATTTAATTAATTATGTACGCAGCACATAACTTAGGAGAGACATACAGTATGTTCTAGGCATCTAAATGTGATTAGATCATCTTCCCTTGAGTCTAATGCAGCTGATTTTTCCTGAGAGAGAGAGAGGGAGAGGGAGAGAAAGAGAGAGAGAGAAAGAGAGGGAGAGAGAAAGAGAGGGAGAGAGAGAGAGAGAGGGAGAGAGAGAGAGAGAGGGAGGGAGAGAGACAGATGCATTGTTTATCAATCGCTATAGGGAAGGAAGTTATGGAATGTCTTTCAATTGCTAATTTCTCGTCTATGGCTGCAGGTCCTATAAATGATTGCAGTGTCAGTCAAACTGATTGGTTTCCCAGACCTAAACTGAAAACTGATTGTTCAGTGAAATCAGAAAGAAATCCGGAGTATTTCTTAATATTTTGCATTTCATTCCCTACTACTATCCTACTTTCCAATGCTGGTGGTATTTCTAATTTCTTTATTGCCCACAAGGGGCTAAACATAGAGAGGACAAACAAGGACAGACAAGGGCATTAAGTCAATTACATCAACCCCAGTGCGTAACTGGTACTTAATTTACTGACCCTGAAAGGATGAAAGGTAAAGTAGACATCGGCGGAATTTGAAGTCAGAACGTAACAGCAGACTAAATACCGCTAAGCATTTTGCCTGGCGTGCTAATGTTTCTGTCAGCTTGCCGCCTTCTGGTGGTATTTCTGCTTAAACATATTTCGGAGAACTCAGACCGCCAAGAAACAGCTGTATGGAGATCTCCTGCCTGTTTCCACCATTATAAGGGAAAGGTGCTTGCACTTTGCGGGACATTGCTGGTGAGCTAAACAAGAGCTGGCAAGTGATCTTCTGCTGTGGATGCCATAGCATGGCCGTACTCGAGCACAATATATATGTATTGGGTTGGCAACTAAGTTCCCGCTGTTGTTTTAAATTCAAATTTTTTTAAATGTTTAATAAAAAAATAACAACTAATTAATCAATAATGTATTCACCCTTGTTGTTTACAACTTCTTCCCAACATTCAACATGATTTTCAATACCTCGTGGCATGTATATATATATATATATATATATGTGTGTGTGTGTGTGTCTCTACATATGTATATATAGGCACAGGAGTGGCTGTGTGGTAAGTAGCTTGCTTACCAACCACATGGTTCCGGGTTCAGTCCCAATGCGTGGCACCTTGGGCAAGTGTCTTCTACTATAGCCTCGGACCGACCAAAGCGTTGTGAGTGGATTTGGTAGACAGAAACTGAAAGAAGTCCCTCGTATATATGTATATGTATATATATATGTGTGTTTGTGTGTCTGTGTTTGTCCCCCCCCAGCATCACTTGACAACTGATGCTGGTGTGTTTACATCCCCGTAATTTAGTAGTTCGGCAAAATATACCGATAGAATAAGTACAAAGAGTGAGTCCTGGGGTTGATTTGCTCGACTAAAGGCGGTGCTCCAGCATGGCCGCAGTCAAATGACTGATACAAGTAAAAGAGTATAGGTGTATATATGCACATATATATATGTATAAATATAAATATATGTATATATATATATATATATATATATATATATATATATATATATATATATGTGTGTGTATATATGTATGTATATATATATATATATATATATATATATATATATATATGTATCATTATCAATATATTGTATGATTTATAGCAAGGTTTATTAAAACAATCCTAGCAACAACCCATTCCCCACTCTCTGTCTAAGATAATGGGTGAAGGTTACTTGGTATATGGGGTGGAGACAGGGACGTGTAGATTGGCAGTGGTTGTCACGATGGCGCCAATGGTAATGGTAGTTGCAGTGATGGTTGCATTGGAACATTGCTGTTATTGTAGTTGTTGTTGTAATGGAGTTTGCGGTGGTTGTGGTGGTTCCAGTGGAAATCATATTTCAAGTGTATGTTGACGAGGCAGGTCTATAGAATTTTAGCTTTTGGGAGATCAAATGAATTTTAGTTAATGATCTTAACGTGTGTTTGTGTGTGTGTGTGTGTGTGTTATATTAAAACAATACATACATAGGTATAGGAGTAGCTGTGTGGTAAGTAGCTTGCTTACAAACCACATGGTTCCGAGTTCAGTTCCACTGTGTGGCACCTTGGGTAAGTGTCTTCTACTATAGCCTCGGGTCGACCAATGCCTTGTGAGTGGATTTGGTAGACTGAAAGAAGCCCTTCGTATATATATATATATATATATGTGTGTGTGTGTGTGTCTGTGTTTGTCCCCCACCAACATCGCTTGACAACCGATGCTGGTGTGCTTAGGCCCCCATAACTTAGCGTTTCGACAAAAGAGACCAATAGAATAAGTACTAGGCTTACAAAGAATAAGTCCTGGGGTCGATTTGCTTGGCTAAAGGCGGTGCTCCAGCATGGCCACAGTCAAATGACTGAAACAAGTAAAAGAGTTAGAGTAATACTGAGTAAAAGGTAGTACCTACCCCACCTCCTATATTAAAAAACACCCCTTCAAAAAAAGAAAAACAAACCCCTGAAAATGCTTCAAGCCAATTGATTGTGGATCAATACCAACAGCTGGCAGACACACTGTAACCATGTAAAAAAAAAAGAATATAATAAAAATATAAATAAAACATACTAAAATAGTGATTTAGTATCACTATTAACCCCTTTTCCCCTACAGTTGCTCTGCTCCTGTATACTCTTCCCTCTGCTCCTATAGAAGTACCACTATAGAGGGAATTAAAAAGGAAGGAAGGAAAGAAAGAAGGAAAGGAGGGAAGGTGAAGAAAGGAGTCGAAGGTGGTAGGTGTGTGGTGGAGGGTAGGGTCAAGGGGGCAGGTTTAGTGAAAAAAGAAGGCAGTTGCTGACAGGGAAAGAAGAATGGGGTAGGTCACAAAGGTGTGTGAAGAACCCCATTTGCGCCCTCTTCCTCCACACATGCATATGCATGCACACGCACGCACATGTGCATGTGTGCACACACCTCTGAGAAAGTTCTCACCATCCTCAAAATCAAAAGTTTTTTCTAACATGACACACCTTATCCTAGCTACACACACAGGTTGTTGATGATGGTGGTCTCATGTATCTATATCTGTATCTGTCTGTCTGTCTGTCTGTCTGTCTGTCTGTCTGTCTGTCTGTCTGTCTCTCTCTCTCTCTCTCTCTCTCTCTCTCTCTCTCTCTCTCTCTGTATCTATCTATCTATCTACCTATCTATTAATCTATGTATTTATCTATGAATTTATCTATCTGTCCTGTCTGTCTGTCTGTCTTTCTCTCTGTGTGTGTGTGTGTGTGTATACTGAGAGAAAGAGAGAGAGAGAGATGGAGTGAGTGTGTGCTTGTGTGTATATATATTGTGTATTGTGTGTGTGTATGTTTGTATACATATGTATGTATGTATACACACACATGTATATATAGGCATTATGTATACCTATATATATATATATATATATATATATATATATATATATAGAGTGAGAGAGAGCGAGAGAGAGAGATAACCTCACTCATTTTCTAGACTCCCTTCGACTCACTCTCTCACCACCATTGTCCCCTCTCCAATACTGTTCCCCTCCTTTTTTTTTTATTAAAATCCAAAACAACCTGTATGCCTACGCCTTCCTCTCCACTCCTACCTTCACATCATCCCCCACTCCTCCCCTTCCTCATCTTTCCCTCCCCCTTCACTTTCTTCACCTATTTATTGATTTTGGTAATAATTGCTACATACTCAGCTTTCATCTGTTCACCCCCCTCCAACCACCATGCTCACCTGGTCTTACCTGTCTGCTGCCTCAACCTTATTGAGAACATCTCACCTTACCGCTCCCTCACTATCACACCATCATCTTAGTATAACACTACCTTCCCATACGTAATACCAGTTCACCATACCATGAAGAAAAAAAGACCAAAAAAAACGAAAATAAGCAGGATCCTTTAGGTGGTTGCTCAGTTTGCTAGAAATAGCAGTCAGTTTTCATGTGACTCACACTTTATGGTATTAAATAAGAATACAGAACACTCTTTAGGTGTAGGTGTGGCTGTGTGGGAAGGAGTTTACTTCCTCTCCACATGGCACCTTGGGCATCTTCTGTTATAGCCTCAGGCCAACCAAAGCCTTGTGAGTGGATTTGGTAGATGGAAACTGAAAGAAGCCTGTTCTATACATATGTGTATGTGCGTGTGTGTGTGTTTGTCTTTGTGTTTGTCTTCCACTAGTATGTGACAACCAGTGTTAGTTTGTTTACATCCCCATAACTTAGCAGTTCAACAAGAGACTGATAGAATAAGAACCAGGCTTTTGCAAAAAAATGTATTGGGTTTGATTGTTTTGGCTAAACCCTGCAAGGATGCTGTCCAGTGACTGAAACAAGTAAAAGATAAAAGATATATTGATATCAATATTTGTATGTATGACAGGTTATACTGTATATTAAAGCAATTTAATATTCTTTTCTACACTAGGCATAAGGCCCAAATTTTTGGCGAGTGGTGGGTGGGGAATCTATTAGATCGACTCCAGTACACAACTGGTACTTAATTTATCGATCCTGAAAGGCTGAAAGGCAAAATCGACCTCAGCGGAATTTGAACTCAGAACGTAAAGACAGACAAAATACCACTAAGCATTTCGCCCAATGTGTGTGTGTGTGTGCGCAAGCTATTTACCACACTGTCACTCCTGTGCCTATGTATATATATGTACAGAATATGTACTGTATATATATATATATATATATATATATATATATATATATGGACAATAGTGGTTTTAAAACCAAACATGATGGATTAAGTCTAGCACTGATGAACAGGAATGATCTCTCTGACCAGGCTTTGACACAGTTTCCATCCAAATTTAACTTCTACGACTTTGATTGACCAATGACTGCGTTCAACCACATTGGCTTAAGGTGCTGTGCAGTGGCATTGAACCCGGAAACTTGTAGTTTTGAAGCAAACTTCATAAAATTTCAGCTATGCTTACACCACTAGCTTTACTGTGTAGGTACTAGCTACAGTGGAGAGATGTGCCAACCAGAAGGTCCCTATTTACAGTGAGGTCAGCTAATTGGTTCCTTGCTTGTTAAGTATGCTATTCATCAACACAGGCAACAATGATGATAGAATATAAGTCACTGACCTTTTGGCTAGTTATTTGGCATCTTTTGGCCATTATTTTGGTCAGTTGCCACTTGCATATCTTTAAAGAACACTTCAGTGTATCTAAGATGAAGTATCATTAAGGCAAAGTATAATTACGGTGATTATAAAAGCTCATCTTGTCTGTTATTGTAATTCTTTAGAAATATGTAATGGCGAACTAATTCTGAGGTGATCAGTAATTTTGACTAATCAAAATGTTGTATATATGAATAAAAGCCATTATAATGACTGAGAAGATGAAATTTATGGATTAATAATCTCTTGTTATTTCACTGTATACTATCTTGGAGAAAAATTATTCCTTGCTATCTTGTGATTTCATCTTCGTTAATCATCTGCTGTCATGCTTACAAGGCAGTCTCCATACAGAGTCACTCGACCTGCTATAAAGAGCAGCTAGGTTTCCTACAAACCATGCCTAAGTGTTGGCAAGGCTGTCTGATTTAGAAGCTCACTTTGCAATCATATGGTTTTGGGTTCAGTCCTACTGTGTGTCACTTTGGCAAGCGTCTTCCATTATAGCCCCAGGCTGACTGAGGTCTTATGAGTGAATTTGGTAAATGAAAACTGAAAAGCAGCCCACTTTTCTCTCTCCCTCTGTATATATATATATATATATATATATATATATATATATGGGAGAATATACAAATAATAACAACAGACGAGGACAGGTGGTGTAAATAACAAAAGGATATATTAGTATGACGCTTGGGAATACGGAAAGTCTTTGACGTTTCGAGCTACGCTCTTCAACAGAAAGAATACGGAGACAAGGAGAAAAACACGGAGAAAAACACGGAGAAAAAAAATTGATATATATATATATATATATATATATATATATATATATATACTATGCTGACTGGTTGGGCATTCAGCTGTAAAAATCCTGCCTAAACGGTTAAAAGAAATACTGGTGCAGGCTCGTGCCAGGCCAGCTCTTGTTAAACTGCCCCACCCATGCCAGCATGGAAGGCAGAGGTCAAACGATGATAATAATAATAATAATAATAATGATATATATATATAGCCTTTGTGTTTGTGAATACCCACTTCCATTGAGAGTTGGTGTTGGTTTGTTTACAACCTCGTAATTTAGAGGTTTGGCAAAAGCGACTAATAAAATTAGTAGCATGCTTTAAAAAGGTAAGCACTGGGGTCAATTAATTCAGCTGAAATCCTCATTGGACTGTGACCATACTGGGGCACCACTTTGAAGCGTTAGTCAGAACAAATCAACCCCAGTACTTATATTTTTAAAATCTGCTCCTTATTTCATCAATCACTTTTGCTGAACTGCTAGTTTCAGGGATGTGAACAAATTAACATCAGTTATCAGATGGTGGTGGGGGACTGAAACACAATGAAAACAACACAAATACATGATGGGCTTCCACACAGTTTCCATGTACCAAATTCACTCACAAAGCATTGGTGGGCCCTGGACTATGATAAAAGGTACTTGCTCATAATACTGCACAATGGGATTGAACTCAAACCAGAGGGCTCCAAACAAGCTTCTTAACCACACATCCAGCCCTGAAGTTTTATATTTTAAATAGTTTGTCTTTTTTGTTGTCATGTTTGTTATTAGTGTTTTATATTATGTTTCTTTTTTATTTTTTTCAGGTAAGTGTCAATCCTTCTGGCAATGGTGTACCATTTTAAATCCAATCGAACTATGAATGTTGATTACTTATAATTATTTGATAAGGTATGTTGAGACGTTTCTGTGATTTACTAACAATGATAAAAAATCTCTTGGATATTGCATACGAATAATTTTTTCAACTAATATAAATCATGAAAAGAATTTTTTTATTTAAAAAAGAAAAACAAAAAGAAATGGAAGTAAAGTTACCTTCTGTTGTTGTGAAATCCTGACATCCCTGTGGGATCGCAAATGAACTCTCCTAAACCTTATAAAGGTGCATGTATACTAACAATGCAACATACAGTGTGGTATGTGCAGTTGCATTTGTGAAGGCAGTCGTAGAAGTTGTTGTTACTGACTTAGTTTTTGTAGTGTTATAACACTGTTACAGTGTAGTCTTTATCCAAACCAAAGATATAAGAGTGTCAACGAGGATGAGATCAGTGGTAATAAATATATAATAAATCATCATCATCATTGTTTAACGTCCGCTTTCCATGCTAGCATGGGTTGGACGATTTGACTGAGGACTGGTGAACCAGATGGCTACACCAGGCTCCAATCTGATTTGGCAGAGTTTCTACAGCTGGATGCCCTTCCTAACGCCAACCACTCCGAGAGTGTAGTGGGTGCTTTTACGTGCCACCGGCACGAAGGCCAGTCAGGCGGTACTGGCCACGACCACGCTCAAAATGGTGTATTTTACATGCCACCTGCACAGGAGCCAGTCCAGTGGCACTGGCAACGATCTCGCTCGAATGTCTTTTCACGTGCCACCGGCACAAGTGCCAGGAAGGCAACACTGGTAACGATCACGCTCAAATGGTGCTATATACGTGTCACTGGCACGGAAGCCAGACAGCTGCTCTGGCAACGATCACGCTCGAACGGTACTCTTAGTGCTCTACTGGTACAGGTGCCATCACAATTTCGCTTTCGCTTGCCCCAACAGGTCTTCGCAAGCCGAGTTTAGTGTCCAATGAAGGAGACGTTGGCATGGATGCCAGTCGTCGAATTTAGTTCGATTTCGATAACGATTTCACTTGCCTCAACAGGTCTTCGCAAGCGGAGTTTAGTGTCCAATGAAGGAGAAATACGCATAAGTGGGCTGGCTACATCCCTGGCAGAGGCCTTGGATTTTAGTCTCACTTGGCTTGTCGGGTCTTCTCACGCACAGCATAATTCCAAAGGTCTCGGTCACAAGTCATTGCCTCGGTGAGGCTTAATGTTCGAAGGTCGTACTTCACCACCTCACCCCAGGTCTTCCTGGCCCTACCTCTTCCACAGGTTCTCTCAACCGCTAGGGTGTGGCACTTTTTTACACAGCTATCCTCATCCATTCTCGCCACATGACCTTGCCAGCGCAATCGTCTCTCTTGTACACCACAACTGATGTTTCTTAGGTTCAACTTTTCTCTCAAGGTACTTACACTCTGTCGAGGGGTTTATATTTGCACATTTTATTTAATAATCAGTAAGAAGACTTATCCAGTAGCATGATTTACATTCTTCTATTGCTATAATTATATCATTAAAACTGAAAATTGTGAATCGCCATATTTTGTTCTGAATTGTGAGTTATACACAGATACAGTGATTAACAGTTGTATAATAATTAGAATAATCAATAATTGCAATAATTTAATAATTGCATAATTGATAATTACAATAACCAATAATCATGTCATTAATAATTACAATAATCAATAATTGCGATAATTAATAATTGCATAAATGATAATTGTCAGAGGGAAGTTATTTGAATAGAAGTTGTCCTGTGGGGAAAATTATCCAAGGGGTAAGTTATCTAGGGTAAAATTGTTCTATGGGGGCTATTACCCAACGGTCATTTGTCAAGGGACGAATATTTACATAGTAATTGTCGTATTGGAGAAATTGCCCGAGGGGCCATTATCGAAGGGAGAGGAGTAGTTGTCACAAAGGGGACAATTATACAAAGGGTGATTGTCACGGAGCAATTATCTAGATAGCAGTTGTGTTATCTAGGGTAAAATTGTTCTATGGGGGCTATTACCCAAGGGTCATTTGTCAAGGGACAAATATTTACATAGTAATTGTCGTATTGGAGAAATTGCCTGAGGGGCCATTATCGAAGGGAGAGGGGTAGTTGTCACAAAGGGGACAATTATACAAAGGGTGATTGTCACGGAGCAATTATCTAGATAGCAGTTGTGTTATCTAGGGTAAAATTGTTCTATGGGGGCTATTACCCAAGGGTCATTTGTCAAGGGACAAATATTTACATAGTAATTGTCGTATTGGAGAAATTGCCTGAGGGGCCATTATCGAAGGGAGAGGGGTAGTTGTCACAAAGGGGACAATTATACAAAGGGTGATTGTCACGGAGCAATTATCTAGATAGCAGTTGTGTTATCTAGGGTAAAATTGTTCTATGGGGGCTATTACCCAAGGGTCATTTGTCAAGGGACAAATATTTACATAGTAATTGTCGTATTGGAGAAATTGCCTGAGGGGCCATTATCGAAGGGAGAGGGGTAGTTGTCACAAAGGGGACAATTATACAAAGGGTGATTGTCACGGAGCAATTATCTAGATAGCAGTTGTGTTATCGGTGGTAATAAACCTGGAGACTATTATCTAGAGGAGAGTTGCGTATGGGAGTAATTATTCAAGGAGCAGCTGTCAGAAAACACTTATGCAGGACTAGGGGCAGTGGTCCTGAAACAATGGATGTCAACTCAAATTATGTAACGATGTGAGGCGGGCGTAGCTCAGAGAGACTCCAGGTCGATCTGTTACCTCTCCACATTCTGAGGTCACAGCTCTGGAACTACGGACGTGTGATTAGAATGTCGCAGGAAAGAATCGCAAGACGGATTCTTCAAACCTGGCAAGAGACCTAGGGGTAGAACAAAAACGAGATGGTTGGATAATATCCGTAGTCTCAGTTGGTCATGCTTAGGAATCCAGCAGGAAAGTATAATGACAGTTGCTTCTGAGAGGACCCTAAGGAAGAGGTGCTTCAGGACTCTTCCCCCATCTCCCTCTCAAGGATAGTGAGCGGATAAGATGGATACATCGATGCTATTAATCTTTCTACCAGGAATCATCAATTTAATTCTTTATTTACAAATCATTATGATTTCCCTTTCACCAGTCTCTTTGCTGTCACGAGGCAATAGTTAGTTAGTCGTCATTACTCCGGAAGGAGTATAGGGCCGCAAACCATTTTATACCAGTGGATGCGATTTCGGGCTACCTTCTTGGTTTCAGACCAAGAGAGATGGATTGCTTTCGGTTCATCCTCCACAAATTTTTTCCATGTCTTCTTAGGTCAACCAACTCACCCCTTTCCCTCAGGTTGCCAGTCTAACACCGGTTTTACAACGTTGCTTGGAGGTCTCCTTCGAATGTCACTGATGCAGCTCCGTTTCCTTTTCACAATTTCTATATTGACGGGAGTTTGATTTGTTCTATCCCGCAGGCAGGGCTGCATCTGTATCTGTCATCAGACGTTACGTATCCTCGCACACAATCTGATTAAATGTCGAAATGTCTGAGCTGGGTTGTTAATGAGATTATCACTTTTAATAACCTTCAATTTTAGAGACATAAAAATGTAAATATTTAAAGATTTTTTTTTTTCACATCTCTAATGAGGAGCTTAATTGTCTGAAAAATGATAATCATAAATACAATGTTATTGATTAACACTAGTGACTAATGTAACACTATTTAGACACAACCTAATTAACTACGTTAGTGACTAACGTAGAAGGCGCCTGGTTTAGTGGTCAAGGGCATTCGGCTCACTATCATGAGGTTATGAGTTCGATTCTCGGCGGTGCGTTGTGTCCTTCATCTCTTATACGTAATTGAACAGGCACTGTCGTGTCCTACAGCTCGGCAAGCTTTTGTAATAACAGCGAATGTTTGACTCAGTGTTTAAAGAAATATCGAGACACGAATTTCCTTTAAGTTGGTGACAGTCAAATGCACGGCATTGACGAGCCTCAACAACGGCGAAAAGCTCTTGCTGTTTCCGTGGGTTACTGTAACCACAATGTTTGTCTTGCTCCTTTGTACCTTATTTAATAGCATAAAAGTCGCACCGTAATTTCAGTAGCATATACTCAAGAAAGAATGTTTTAAATATATCAAAACTTGTAATTTAGGGCCCAATTTCGCAGATAGGACCCATGTAATTTTTTTGCGACGTTTTCTTAGAAGGAAAATGTACCTCTTATAAGCCATCCAATAATGGTATATTGAGTTTTCACCACGACACGCCTATGAAGAGATTTTATTTCAGACAATTTCACAGTGTAAAATCTTCTAATGATGTGCATAGATTTAGTATGATACGCAGATGGCGAGTCCTGATACATATTTAGCTGATCCTCAGAGTGAACAATGCCACAATTATTTTTTGGTAAAATACGAACTCAAAAACCACCGATCATCAAATTAAGTCGAGCCAAAGCCTGAATTCTCTCGTAGTCTCCACCACATTTCTCAAGTCTCGTTACCATTTAATAATAGCAAGTTATTGTGTTAATCAGGAATAGGTTACGGTAGGCAGTGGGAGACGAAAAATCCAAAATGGACACAGACAAACGCAGTCAGATGTAAAGTACATTTTCCTGTTTTCTTTTTATTTTGTCCAAGTCAGTGTGATTTCATTGTTTAAGCTACTTCATAAATATATCTTTGATGAAAGGTTCATATTTTATTCTTGTCCGGTTGCCAATATATTTCGTAATTAGGTCTTCGTATTCAGTCACATGAACTAAATAGAGCGCCATACCGTGGCTGTTGTATTTACTGTTGTCCTTTCTTCTTTTTCTATTTCATTGTCTCTTTTTGTAATGGGGTTAGGGTTAGAGTTAGATATATAGATAGATAGATAGAGAGCGAGAGTGTATGTGTGTGTGAGAGAGTGTGCGTATGTGTGTATGTGAGAAAGAGCGTGTGTCTGTATGTGCGAGTGTGTGTGTGTGTGTGTGTGTGAGAGAGAGAGAGAGAGAGAGAGAAAGAGTGTGTGTGTGTGTGTGTGTGTGTGAACGATAAGCTTTGTGTGTTTGTGTAAACAAATAGACAATATTGATATAACACTAGTGTATTCTCCCTGTGGTATCTCTTCATCTGTTTTCAGAACCTCACACTAGGGTCGGAACATGTTTGCTTATTGCATACCGTTACAGATTAGCAACCAATTAAGTTAATCCCTTATTTGATTCGTGCACTATTTCATTGACTCCGAAAGGATGACAGGCCATGTTGACCTTAGTAGGATTTAGATTTAGAGCATAAATAACCAGAAGAAATACTACAAAGCATTATCCGATGAATTTTACTAATCAACTACCTTTCATATTACTTAGTTAATCCCTTCATTCCCTCCGGAGTGTAGGCCATCGATGGCTTTCCTCTGATGTTCTCTACTGTTCTCGACTCTGGATTGTCTTCTGCCTCTGCCAGGTCTTGTTGGTCCTGAATTCTCACCGATGCTTCGGTAACTTTATCTTTTTGCTAGGTAGGGGTATTGGCCCTATGCAAACCCATTTTTATATATGGGAAGAGGCAGTTCATATTAGTTTGGCACTTATCCTTTGACCTGTCCAGCAAGGAGTTTGTGTTCTGCTTGTATATCTCCCATGCCATCGACACACACATGCCACAACACCGCAACGAAGACTAGACCGTGTGGTTGGCCCCTTATATTGGTTTCGAATTTTGGTACAAGGCCTGTAATTTCAGGGGAGGGTGTACATCGATTATATCGATCGCAGTACTTAACTGATACTTATTTCATCGACCCCGAAAGGACGAGAGACAAAGTCGACTTCGATGGAATTTGTACTCAGAACGTAAAGACGGACGTAATGCCGCTAAGTATTTTGTCCGGCGCTGTAATGATTCTGCTAGTTCGCCGCCTTGTTGCTCTTTTATATTAGCTTTTGTTAATTTGTCTTAATTTTAAGCGTTCTACGGTGCTTGGCGAATCTATGGGTAACTTTTAAGTAACAGCTGAAGTCATTTCTCTTGTTTTATGTTGGCTAATGTCCTCCTCGGAGGCGTGAACATCAAGCTAGCTCTTTCCCTTTCCCCATAAATGTGTGCCTTGCATCATATAGCAAGAAGCAAGCTACTAATAAGCTGTATTCATGCCCACAACATCAACCTATACCACATCTTCGACCTACACCTCAACTTCGTCCGACACTACAATTTAAAGGTACATCTATGCTACAAGTGAAGGCGCGTGGCTTAGTGGTTAGGAGCATTTGGCTCACGATCGTAAGGTCGTGAGTTCAATTCTCGGTGACGCGTTGTGTCCTTGAGCAAGGCACTTTATTTCACGTTGCTCCAGTCCACTCAGCAGGCAAAGGTGAGTAGTACCTGTATTTCAAAGGGCCGGCCTTGTCACACTCTGTGTCACGCTGAATCTATCTGAGAACTACGTTAGGGGTACACATGTCTGTGGAGTGCTCATCCACTTGCATGTTAATTTCACGAGCAAGCTGTTCCGTTGATCGTATCAGCTGGGACCCTCGTCGTCGTAACCAACGGAGTGCTCTTTTTTTTTTATGCTACAACTCTCATCTACATTCTAACTACAACATACACTGTAACTTTCACCTACACTGGGTACACTATAACAATTCAGCTTACACCACAACTTCAACCTATGCTACCACCTCATTTTAACCCACATTGTTAGGTATGGTGGTCAGTGTCAGGGTGGGGGTAACAACTGTCCAGACAACTGACTCCACTCCCGGTCAGATGTTCTGATTATCATCCTTTGACCAGTTCTTCACTGTTTTAGCCAGCTGCTTCTCTGGGAAATATATAAATATATCTTTTAGTTATTAGAATTATTTCTATTTTAAGAACTAATTTTGGGGCTATTTTCAGCTCACTTAATAATTTGTTTACATCCATTTCGTATCTGTAGAGTAAAGTTCTCTGTACAGTTTCCACCAATTAATTGTTTTCTTTCAGAAATCTTTCTCTATTGAAGTCATATATAAATCTTTTATACACTTTGGCTCCTTCTATTTAACGTTTGCCCGCATCATCACCACCACCACCACCGTCATCGTCGTTGTTGTCGTTGTTGTTGTTAAGGCGGCGAGCTGGTGGAATCGTTAGCATGCTGGACGAAATGCTTAGCGGTATATCGCCCGTCGCTACGTTCTGGGTTCAAATTCCGCCGAAGTCGACTTTGCCTTTCATCCTTTTGGGGTCGATAAATCAAGTACCAGTTGCGTACTGTGGTCGATCTAATCGACTGGCCCCCTCCTCAAAAATTTCGGGCCTTCTGCCTAGAGTAGAAGAGATTCTTCTTCTTATTATTATTATTATTGTTGTTGTTAAGGTGGTGGACTGGCTGAATCGTTAGCACGCTAGACGAAATGCCGTCGCTACGTTCTGAGTTCAAATTCCGCCGATGTCGACTCTGCCTTTAATCCTTTCGAGGTCGATAAATTGAGTACGAGGTGAAGCACTGGGGTCGATGTAATCGACTAGCCCCTTCCCCCAAATTTCAGGCCTTCTGCTTATGATAGAAAGGATTGTTGTTGTTGTTGTTGCTGCTGCTGCTGTTGTTGTTGCTGTTGTTGCTGTTGTTGTTGTTGTTGTTGTTGTTGTAGAAGAAGAAGAAGAAGCGGCGAACGGGTAGAATCGTTAAGACGCTGGAGAAAATGCTTAGCGGTATTTCGCCCGGCGCTACGTTCTGCGTTGAAATTCCGCCGAGGTCGACTTTGCCATTCATCCTTTCGGGGTCAATAAATTACGTAGCAGTGAAACACTGGGGTCAGTGTAATCGACTAGTCCCATCCCCTAAAATTGCAGGCCTTGAGTAGAAAGTTGTCCTTCCAGATAATTTAGTTGATCAAAATCTATATTTTAATGTCAGCATCTTTTGGTTACTTAACTTCTTGGCTCAAGTGTTTTAATATATTGCAGCTATCCGCTAACAGAAAAATGATGCTGCAATAGAAGTGGGTAAAAACACAATGAAACAAGTATTTAAGCTATATATAGACAAGTGTAACTGTAGGAAAATGTGTGTGTGAACTAATGCAATTACTTTAAAAGTGCAATCACTCTTGTCTCCTTCAAGCAGCCGCAACCGAGATGCATTTCACTGCACGTTGCCAGGAACCTTTAGTAAGTACCAGCCTTAAAAGAAGTTGAGGGTTCGATTTGCTTGACTAAAACACTTCAAGGCGTTGCTGAAGCATGGCCTCAGTCCAGTGACTGAAAGAAATAAAAAAGAAACGATATGAAAGATGAATCTGGTATGGTAGATTCTCAATTCTAAGCTGTGTGTTTCTACCTATAAGGTCAGTGTAGTGAAGCGGTCTTTATTCTCTCTTGGGGTGTAGTAGTCTTCAAAATGTAAGATAGAGCGTGGTATTGAGCACGATAGCAGTGGTGAACAAAGCCTGTTCTGTGTTGAAAAACAATTGTAGAGATTGTAAAGACGGGTGGAAAGTGTCCATAAATTCTTATTTTGGCTTTGTGCTCGAGTATTGAAATGTTCTATTAAATGTGATTTCGTGATAAAAAAATGAAGCAAGAATTTGTATTATAGAGACATACATGGTTTATAGAGACGTATATGGTTTTAAATTTTGGCACAAGGCCAGCGATTTGAGGAGCGAGGTTAGACGATTACGTCAATCCCAATGCTCAACTGGATAGTTATTTTATCGACTCCCAAAGAATGACAGTCAAAGTCGACCACGGCAGAATTTGAAGTCAGACCATGAAGACGGACGAAATGCCGCTAAGCAGTTTTCTCAACGTACTAACGGTTTAACGGCTTGCCATTTTGCATAGAGGCGTACAGGAAATAAAATGTACTGAAAGTACACTCTGTAAAGTGGTTGGCGTTAGAAGAGGCATCCAGCAGTAGAAATTTGCCAAAGCAGACACTGGAGGCCAAAAGAACCCCCAATCTAGTCGGGTGCTGTCGAACCATCTAACCCATGCGAGCATGGAACATGGACGTTAAATGATGATGATTACGAAGAATACAAGGACATCTGATGAGAAGGTGAGGGTTAATGTGAGATTGCGGTAGAGGTTTATATTCCATGTGCACTAGCGTTGTATGTCGGCCTTAGTTTTTTACTTATTATTATTTTTTTTAGTATGTACGTCTACGTTAATGTATGCTTTCTTTTCCTGAGACGGCAGGATGTGAATATAGAAAAAAAAAATTAACTGCCATTTCTAACAGATCGAATAGCCACATAGAGACGCCCTCATTAGCTCGATCAGAACTGCTGTTTACACGAATATAAATACGTACTTGATAGACGTATTACATTTCAATAAACAGCCTGTATTAGTAAAACTATCATAAATGTGCCATCTCGTACAACCGACCAAATAATGACCTAAATACTGAAGATCAATTTACATGAAACGTCACTTTCTTAAAAAGGGGGCAATGTTCTAATTGGAAGCTCAAATTCACTAAGAATTATGTATATCATCATTGTAAAGCTCAAAATACATATTATATATACTTTTTATCGCTAAAATCAAGGTTAAAATTATGAGTGGGTATAAATCGGAATTGTGGAGGTGCATAGCTTACTGGTTAGGGTGTTGGACTCATGATCGTAAGAATGTGGTTTCGATTCCTAAACCAGACGATGCGTTGTGTTCTTGAGCAAAGCACTTCGGTAAAATCTTTATGATTCAGCGAAGCGAACCTAGAATTTACCGGATGAAATATATTGGGATTGCTTATCTTAAGTAATCCTAGGTGTTCCATATAAATTGAAGCAGTTAGCCATAAACTGAATTGTAACTGAGTATTCGTACGGTACGCGCCTGGATACTTTATCTTTATCTATTCATTACACACACATCTAGTATGTGATCTGTGACACGTGGATCCACCAGTATACGAAGTTTGAGACTGTTTATTAAAAAAAAAAAAAAAAAATTAAAAATCTGTGCGTCAAACTGATCAGATCCTATGTATGTGAATGGGGAAAGCTTGGTCTGCAATGTTTGCAGGCGTGTATGTTTGTCAAGAGCAGGGCTCATTAGCCACCAGCGGAGCCGCAAATGCAAAATATAAGTTAGTCCTAGAGCGCACAATGTTCCTGAAGGTCAGCAATGGTCTTCGTCGGTCACGAGTGGACGGCCATCATCATGTATGTATGTAAAGTGATATATTTAAAACTAGTATATTGGATTATGATAAATTATCTACCCTTGTGTGAGTTATTCATTGTTGTTGTTGGCACTCCGTCGCTTACGACGTCGAGAGTTCGAGTTGTTCCGATCAATGGAACAGCCTGCTCGTGAAATTAACGTGCAAGTGGCTGAGCACTCCACAGACACGTGTACTCTTAACGTAGTTCTCGGGGATATTCAGCGTGACACAGTGTGACAAGGCTGGCCCTTTGAATTACAGGCACAACAGAAGCAGGAAGTAAGAGTGAGAGAAAGTTGTTGTGAAAGAGTACAACAGGGTTCGCCACCACCCCCTGCCGGAGCCTCGTGGAGCTTTAGGTGTTTTCACTCAATAAACACTCACAACGTTTGGTCTGGGAATCGAAACCGCAATCCTATGACCGCGAGTCCACTGCCCTAACCATTGGGCCATTGCGCCTTCATGAGTTATTCAACACTAGGTGTTATTAAAAGGTTTTAAAGAATTTAATCCCGAAATCAAGATATGTATACCAT
>NC_142936.1:80267923-80290423 GCF_046866305.1 Octopus bimaculoides | reverse complement strand
TGGCGAGGTGACAAAATCGTTAGACAGAAGAAAAAAAGGTGGCGGGGGAGAAAGCCTTGCGTCATTTGTTCCGGTTCATTACGTTCTGAGTCCAAATCCTGTCGAAGTCAGCTTTGTCTTTTGTCTCCCTGAGATCGATAAAATAAAGTAACAGGCAAGTACTAAAATCAAAGGTATCAATTAACTCGTTCTTCTCAAAGTTGCTGTCCTTTGTGGTAAAATTAGACACAGTTATTTAGTTGGTGCCTGAAAATTAACTACTTAAAGGTTCCTACATAAAATTATGATATTCGTTCGTTCGTTTTTTCGTTTGTTTAACGTCCGTTTTTCCAAGCTGTCGTCCTTGGTTAGACGAGGTTTTACAGCTAGATTCCCTTCCTACTTCTAACGTAAACTTATTTTCCAAGAAATAATTATTTTTTCTTCCACTGTTATAATGTGAATGTTCATTCACATATACTTGCAAATACTCATAAACATACATACATACATACGCACACATGTACGACTTACCTCCATGTAGTTACCGTTACCAACTTCCATTCCAAAGTTGGCTCGAAACTACAACAGAAAAATCCTTGCTCAGAGTGTGCTGGGATAGAACTCAAAACCTTGTTATTACTAAGCTAACTTGCTCTCTACACAGCCACATCTGTTTCCATGGACGCTTTTAATTTAAGATTTCAACACTTGAGAACATGTTCTTTGTTTATTTGTTTTTTTTCAAATCATTGAACCAAAGGTTGTCTAATATAGATTATTAGCAAAAGGGTTATATCACGTTCAGAAATATGTTATCTTTTTTTTTGTTTTTTGAGAGGGAGGGATGGAAGAAATGAGTGAGGAGAGAGGAAGAGAGAGAGAGAGAGAGAGAGAGAGAGAGAGCGAGAGAGAGAGAGAGAGAGAGAGAGAGAGAGCGAGAGAGAGGGGTGGGTGTGTAACGAAATTAATGACTTTTACAGAAAATTAGCCAGGACTTGTGAGAATTGTCAGTGTTAATCAGTTTACGAATATTTGCTTAGAGAATGAAAATGTTGGCTTTAAAGTCACATCTCTTGCCAACAACGGAGGTCAGTAGTGTAGTACAATGTGCGTGTGTGTGTATACATACACACACACGCGCACACACGCACACACATAGGTGTGTGTGTGTGTATGTATGTATGTATGAATATCACACACACACACGAGTAATTACATTGGTTTTGTTTCTGTCGTTCTATATACACGTCTATAGATTGAGGTTGGTGCTGTCCCACTGGTTGCTGGAAGGATAGGGTAGGCAGAAGAGGAAGGGCGAAAGGAAAGAAGGAAGGAAAGGTGGAACAGAGTAGTTGCAGATGGTGGTGCTGGTGGTGATGGTAGGGGAAATCGAATGCTTTGCAATGGGCCAAGGATTTCTTGAGCTATATTGATGTTCCGTGAGTCAAAGCAGAAGGTAGCGCCCAGGCTGTTAATTTATTAATCGAGAAGTTTGGTTGCAATTTAAGCAGCGTTTTGATTGGACGTGCGTTTGTCATGTTAGTTACCATCGCCGCCGCCGCCGCCGCCATCATCATCATCATCATCATCATCATCACCGTCGACGTCTAGCAAGGGTTGGATGGTTAGATTGTATTTACAGCACTTAGGTTTCCTAAGCACTCGCCTATCTTGAGGAGTAACTGGGCTCGTTTAGTGTTTGGTAATCCGAAGAGAGAGCTGGATTTTACAACTTGATATGGTTGCTTGAGTATGTAAGTGTGTGTGTGTGTGTGTGTGTGTGTGTGTGTGTGTGTGTGTGTGTGTGTGTGTGTGTGTGTGTGTGGCCCAATTTGTTCAAGTGAATTTTTGAGAATATTTGAAGACGTTTTGATTGTGCTTTGTTTATCTTTTTTTTATGAATGAATCTTGGAGGATGATGGGAGGGATGTTATAAAAATAAGAATAATAAATGCGCCTGGACGGGACGCCAGTCCATCCTAGCGTTACTCATTTTTGCCAGCTGAGTGGACTGGAGCAACGTGAAATGAATAGTTTTGCTCAAGCACACACCATGTCGCCCGGTCCAGGAATCGAAACCACGATCTTACGATCATGGTGCTGACACCCCTAACCACTAAGCCACGCGCCTCCATTGGAGGGATGTTAGGCATCGAAATAATTTTCTCTCTTTCTTTCTCTCTTTTCCTCCTTCTCTTCTCTATTTTTCTCTCTCACACTCGCGCATGCACATGCACGCATGCGTGCAGCAGAAAGATGTATAAACAGATAAAGCGGGTGAGAAAGAGGGAAGAGAGAGAGAGAGAGAATGCGAGATTACAATTTATTGATTGAACACGAGTGTAATAAACACGTTCCCCTCTCCTCAAATATACAAAGAGAAAAATGCTCACAGTGTGTGTGTGTGTGTGTGTGTGTGTGTGTGTGTGAGAGAGAGAGAGAGAGAGAGAAAGAGAGAGAGAGATTAATACGAACGAAATATTAAAACGTCTCGTATCAAATAAGTCAGCGCCGAATCAGTGACGCCAAATAAACGGCTGTTCTAAAATGTCTCATATCCGCCAGAACATACCAACAACATTGGCAGGAAGAACAGCCTCTCCAAGACATGTGTTAGATACGTCACGCTCCACCGAGATCAATGGTTCTCAACCGGGATCCGCAGGCCCCTTGGGGGATCCATGTAAATTTTTGTTGTTGAAGTTTACTTGCAATAAACTGGTTATATTTCAATAATTCACAAAATATATTAAAACATTTTTCTTATACAATTTCTTATAATATTTAATTATAAAAATATAAGACGATTTTTTTAAAACATAAGGGTTTCATACGAGTAAAACAGGAATCAAAGGAGTCCCCGGGTAAAAAATGGTTAAAAACCACTGAGGATACATCTCTGCTATTTGGAATCAGGAAGTAGGGATAAAACCCCGATCAATAAATGGGATAACATGCTTTGAAACTGTGGCAGAAAATGTCGGTTGTGTCATAAAACTGTGAAAGATATCAGATCTTTTCGGTTGCTGTCTCAAGTATGGAAATTTTAAAATTAATTGAAAAATATTTGGTATTTGGTATATTGATGTAACTGTTCACGCTTAATCCGAATTAGGGATTCATTTATTCCAGAAAAAAAAAAGAGAAAAATTAGTAAAATGTTATAGAGGTTTCAAAGTTTGATCATTTTTAGCCAGTCAGGAAACAAGGATTTGGAAGTTGGCATTTTCTGCGTGATCGCTGTCTGTCACAAAATGATTCTCGTCAAAACGTGTCGTAGCGGTTGCGGTGGTAAAAGTGTCATAGTCGCATGCGTACAGCGTCCTTGTCACTATGGAAATAATCACATGTTGGTGATTTACAGTCATGTGTATAATTGTGGCTCTCGATTGGCCAAAATAAATCCCCAAAATTGCAAACTTAGGGGTTTTTGTTTTTGTTAATTTATAGGAAAAATGATTTTTATTTTTGTAATTAGCATCTAAAAGTAAATTGTTATACCAAATTGGAAAGCAATTTGGAACAAAACTGAAAAAATACAAAATCTGTGACTGCAACTGAAAAACTTCAAGCCATCTGTATCGTCAACAGATATCTGTATCAAAAATATCCGCTGCGTACCCACTTTCTTTCCAGGAGATATGACATTGTTGTCAAAGTTATTTAGAGTACTATCCAATAGAAGGATTGTCCTGACGATCATACCAAAGGGACACCAGAACCAGAATGTATACACATCTTTAAGAATAAGAAATACTAGTGGAAAATTTCAATAAAAGATGCAGCGCGGGCGAACACAGCATATCTGATATTGGTTACAAAATTTTGGCACAGGGTTAGCAATTTCGAGGGTGCGGTGGTGGTGGTGGTGGTAGTGACGGTGGTGGGAGTTATTCGATTAGCGGTTCGGCAAAAGAGCCCGATGGGCTTAGAAAAGAATAAGTCATGGGGTCGATTCGTTCGGCTAAAGGTGGTACTCCATCATAGCCACAGTCAAATGAAACAAATAAAAGAAAAGAATATCTTCCTAAATCTGATGTAGACTTCCTACTTATGGAAAAATTGTAAAAGTCTCAGGTATTCTCTGACCATATATTTTTCCAGGCACCATTCAAAGTTGTGGGTGTCACTTCATCGTATGGCTCGGCTATGCTGTCCTCAGCATCCGTTGCGTTTAAATTCTTCCGTAAGTCTCTAAACTGTAGTCTCAGCCTCCTTGTCGGTCGCTTTCATCTGATGTTTGAAAGTTTTTCTCAGATGACATGCCTTGAAGTTAGCTATCACACCTTGGTTTATGTGGTTTTATACTACACTCATTTTATCAGGAAGAGTGAAGGAATAAGTAGGGTGGGGTAGTGTATGATGCTTGTGTGTTTACCTCTCCGTAATCTAGCGGTTCGGTAAAGGAGACCGATAGAATAAGTACTAAGCTTGCAAAAGAATAAGTCCTGGGTTCGATTCGTTCGACTAAAGGCGGTGCTCCAGCATGGCCACAGTCAAACGGCTGAAACAAATAAAAGAATAACTGCTAGGCGTTTCTCTCGGGAGATTTACTGCGCGCTCTGAGACATAAAAACTACACACACACACACACACACACACACACGCACGCTCTTTCTTTCTCTGTCTTCCTCCCCCCCCCCCCCACATAGTGGTTGTAAGTTTTCAAATTGTTGGACTATTTTTATATGCCGAGAAGCGGCCTTTTGGCTACGGAGAAATGTGTAGCTTTTAAATTCTCAAGATTTAATTCGAGTTTCAGTAGAGGCGAAATTAAAGACTGCATCATGAAATCAGCGGTCATGCTTTACAATTTCCGTAAGCATGATACACTGTAACCTAAGGCAGTCGTAACGCAGGAATGCCTGTATACTTGTGTATGTACATATATAGTTGTGTGTGTATGTGCGTGCGTGCGTGTCTATAATGTATGTGTATGTCTGAAGATATATATAAATATATTTAATTTTATATAAAGGGCATTAACTGTGTAGTAATGCCCTTTATATAAAATTATTTATATTTATGAAAAAATGATGAATTTTTTTCATTACGAAATTTTTTTCATTATTTTTTTCATTATGAGGTTTTTTCACGCTGACTACTTGATAAATTCTTATAAAGAATTTATCCTATATTATATTATAAATATATTTATGTATATTCATATACGTATTTCTGTTTTATATATCGCTCTCTCACTATATATATATGTGCATGTGTATGTGTGCGTGCGTATGTGTGTATATTTATATGTGTTTATGGGCTTGACATAAATACCATTCCTCTTTTATCTCATTCATCCACTGTGACTTACAGACACTGTCCCACAATGCTGGAATATATAGAACTTTCAATAAAGAATCGATATTCTATTTCCACATATAGGCATTCATGAAAAATGTACAGTCGACCAATGGGGCAATCGACCGAAACCAAAGTTTAGGTGCATCAACCTTGCTTATTTCACATAAATTAACCTATATAATATAGCTCTACACACCTGCGACGTAAAGTTGTATTGAGCACTTTCAGGTTTCTGTATTACAACGGAAACAAACTCCATCCGTCAGTTTCTTCTCTTTATAGATATGCATGTCTGTCTGTATGTATGTATGTATGTATGTATGTATCTATCTATCTATCTATCTATCTATCTATCTATCTATCTATCTATATATATATATATATATATATATATATATATATATATATATATATATATATATATATATATTGTGATCCAGAATGGCTGCAGTCAAATGTCTGAAACAAATAAAAGAATATATATATATATATATATATATATATATATATATATATATATATAAACAATATATGAGTATATGCATATATATGTACATGTATGTACATACCTTCATCTACATGTACATATAGATACATAACTGGGTACATGACGTGGCAAAATAACATGGACAAAATGATAAACAAGGTACAACAAACAAGCAAGCCACATAGAAACATCTCCTTCATCAGCTGCCACCATTAAAACACCGGCGTTTCGAAGAATCAAGGCAGTACGCATCGTTGAAATGGTTCTTCCCACGAACACAAATTAAATTATTTTCGTGGAGGGTAGTGGCGGACAGAAAACGAGACAGGAAAACGAAACGGTGAATGAATAAACAAGCAAAAAGGCTGTACAGCCAGACGTGAAGTGTGTATGTATTGAACCATGTGAAGCACGAACAGGAGGGACAAAGAAGTACGTGCGAGCTTGGGGAGTCCAAGAACGAAAAGAAATAGCAGCCGGACACACGTGACCAAGGCTGTGTAAAGAGAGAGAGTAAGAGTAGCAGAGTGAAAAGAAGGGGAGGAAGTAGAATAAATGTGAGCAACGAGAGGTAGAGAGAGAGAGATAGTAGTAGTAACGGTGAGATGCGAAGGACGAGTAACGAGCTAGAGAGAGAGAGAAAGGGAGAGATAGTAGTGACAGGTAGAGGCGAAGAACAGTAGAGGGGGAAATAGGTATAGAGATAGAGAGAGTCGCGTTAGAAAAATAGTTAAAACTTACTGTATAAAGGTTAACGCGTGCGTTCTGTTGTGATACAAACAATATATGAGATATATATATATATAAGATTCTGGTAGAAATTTTGTAGAACGCAATGCAAACCTCATCCACAATTATTGGCTACATGATGTCATCTCGTCAATGTAATACAAGTATAAAAATGTGTCGAGACAAGTGTAGTGATGTTAAATGCAGAATGTCCATCATGCCATTTTCTATAAGTTACCCCCACTCTCTCACTATGTATATAATATAAATAAAAAAATATATATGCATATATACATACGTATATGTACATGCATCTATACGTATATATATATATGCACATGTGGGCACAGGACTTCATATATATATATGGAGTGGCTGTGTGGTAAGTAGCTTGCTTACCAACCGCATGGTTCCGGGTTCATTCCCACTGCGTGGCACCTTGGGCAAGTGTCTTCTACTATAACCTCGGGCCGACCAAAGCCTTGTGAGTAGATTTGGCAGACGGAAACTGAAAGAAGCCCGTCGTATATATGTGTATATATACACATATATATATATATATATATATATATATATATATATATATATATATATGCGTGTGTGTGTGTGTGTGTGTGTATATATTTGTGTGCGTGTCTGTGTTTGTTCCCCCAGCATCGCTTGACAACCGATGGTGGTGTGTTTACGTCCCCGTAACCTAGCGGTTCGGCAAAAGAGACCGATAGAATAAGTACTTGGCTTCCAAAGAATAAGATTTGCTCGACTAAAGGCGGTGCTCCAGCATGGCCACAGTCAAATGACTGAAACAATTAAAAGAGTATATATACTCTCTCTCTCTCTCTATATATATATATACATATATATATATACATATATATATATATATATATAGAGAGAGAGAGAGAGAGGAGTGGAGAGGGAGAAAAGATAGTGAAACGCGTCTCACATTGTGAAGCTCGTATTATCTGGGGCTTCAAGTTTTGCTTATCTGCTTATTCCAGAAATTCTGCCAACGCAAAGTTGACCTCAACTGGATTTGATTTCAGAACGCACAACAGCCGTAAGAAATAACTTAAGGCATTTTGACCGATGCTCTAACGATTCAAACGAGCCAACCTACCTTCCCGCATCCTTCCTTCTCTCTGTATATTTCATATACGTTTATCCCTCGACTATCACGTGTGTTACGTTCCAAAACCTCCCGCGATAGGTGAAAATCCGCGAAGTAGAAACAGTACTGTACTGTATATATTTCTTTTATCATTTTTATAATTTGTATATATTTATTTTATTATAAATGCAAAACAGTATCACACACTCGCCTCCCGAGTTTCGTTTTCCATACAGTATGTGCGATTCTTTGTTTACTCATCTACGGTACACTACGTATTTTCTTTTGATATATTTTATTTAATGTGTTACATAGTGCAGTACTTTACCTTATTTGAAAGCGGCGACTTGGCCGAAACGTTAGCACGCCGGGCGAAATGCTTCGCGGTATTTCATCTGTCTTTACCTTCTGAGTTCAACTTCCTCTGAGGTCGACTTTGCCTTTGATCCTTTCAGGTTCGATAAATTAAGTACCAATTGCGTACTGGAATCGATCTAATCGACTGGCTCCGCTCCCCAGCTAGCAGAATCGTTATGAGTTCAAATTCCGCCGAGGTCGACTTCGCCATTCATCCTTTCGGGTTCGATAAATCAAGTACCAGTGGAACACTGGCGTCGATGTAATCGACTGAATCCCCTCCCACCAAATTTGAGGCCTTGTGCTTCCATTAGAAAAAAAATGTTGTTGTTGAAATTTTGTTGACTGACATGTGTGCAAGTGTCACATGTTTATTAGAGCAAAGTGAAGAAGACTGTGCCAATCTTCATACACTTCTCAAAGCTATGAACCGTTTCGACGACAGCTCGCCAGCCTCCCGAAACGGCAAACCTTTGCCATCTATTTTGAAGTGTGTATAGTTAACCCTTTGACTGACCAAATCATTTTCATAAGTTTGTCCTGAACGTTTTGAGAGATATAAAGCTTTTCTCTGCTAAATTAAAAACTAAAAAAAGGAAGAGGTGGCGAATGTGTACCATAATTTGATGTATGGATACCACAGAAGCATGCCCTGTATATCACGTGGTACACATGATGTATGTATGTATGTATGTATGTATATATGTTGTATCTTATTTCTTTATTGCCCACAAGGGGCTAAACATAAAGGGGACAATCAAGGACAGACAAAGGGGTTAAGTCGATTACATCGACCTGCAGTGCGTAACTGGTACTTATTTAATGGATCCCGAAAGGATGAAAGGCTAAGTTGACCTCGGCGGAATTTGAACTCAGAACGTAGCGGCAGACGAAATACCTATTTCGTTATTGCTCACAAGGAGCTAAACATACAGGGAACAAACAAGAACAGACGAACGGATTAAGTCGATTACATCGACCCCAGTGCGTAACTGGTACTTAATTTATCGACCCCGAAAGGATGAAAGGCAAAGTCGACCTCGGCGGAATTTGAACTCAGAACGTAACGGCAGACGAAATACCGCTAAGCATTTCGCCCGGCGTGCTAACCTTTCTGCCAACTCGCCTCGTTATATGTATGTATGTATGTATGTATGTATGTATGTATGTGTCTGTCTGTCTGCCTGCCTGCCTGTCTATCTGTCTATCTGTCTGTCTGTCTGTCTATCTATTTATCTATCTATCTCCTTCACACACTCACACGGTGGGCTTCTTCACAGTTTTCGAGTACCAAATTCAGTCACAGGGCATTAGGTCGGGCCTTATCTATCGTAGAACATACCGAAGGTGCCGCGCTGTGTGATTGAACTCAAAGCCAGGCGATTGTAAACCGAGCTTCTTAAGCCTGCGTAGTGAAGTAAAAATGGAAGAAAAGATAATTTCGAGTGGCGTTTATCATCAGCTTTGATTTAATTAGCTATATATAATCCATCTCTTTAGATGAGGTAATTATGAGAGCATGTTTGTTTACGCATAGCTTATCAGCAGTTAGATGAGGGATGACGAGAGAGAGAGGGAGAGAGAGAGAGAGAGAGAGAGATTGCGAGCGAGCGCCGATGATTTTCATTAGGTGCTCGGTCACGCATGCCTAATATATGCAATCTGTTTTTCTATCTGCCAGGTCACACGATTGTTCGCGCGCGCGTGCGTATGTGTGCAAGTGTAAAACTATAAATATATGTATGTATGTACACACACACATATGTGTGTATGCATGTTTGTATGTATATATATATGCATATATAGATAGTATGTTTATATATCTATGTGTATGCATATATATATATATATATATATATGTGTGTGTGTGTGTGTGTGTGTGTGTGTGTTATATTATATTATTGTGTCTGGGGAGAGTCATTCTCTTTTAGTGCTTTGCTAACACACTTACCGGTTCGATTTCCAATCATTTACTTATTTATTTTTTCTAACTAAAACTTTCGTTGCGTCTTGCGACTCTCCCGGACACAATAAAATATGCTTCAACACACGCATTCACATAAAGAATCTTGCAAACCAGGAGAAATGCAAAGGGGCCGATACAGCTTGGCACCAGTAACGTCGCAATTCATTTCTACAGCTGAGTGAACTGGAGCAACATGAAATAAAGTCTTGCTGAAGAACACAACACATAGCTCGGTCCGTGAATCGAACTCATTACATTATGATTGTGTGCCCGTCGCTATAACCACTGAGCTATGCACACTTACTATTGCAAACAAGCTACCACATCGCAACTAAGAGATAAAACAACAGCAGTATTCTAAGAACACGTAACATCGTACGGTTAGATAAGCACACCAGTGACTGGGTCTCCGTCGGATACGACGATGAGGGCTCCTGTTAATCTGATCAGCAGACAAGGCTGGCCCATTGGATTACATGTATTACTCATTTATACCAGCTCAATGAATGTGAAATTAAGTGTCTTGCTCAAGGACACAACGGGCCGCCGGATATCGAACTCACGAGCCGAATACTAAAACACCAGTAACATACTATGTAGTAGAAGTATTGCCGAACTGTTTAGAAGCTCACTTCGGAATCATGAGATCCCAGGTTTGATCCCGTTGCATGTTATCTAGGACATATGTCCTTTTTCTACTAGGGTCTCGTATCCAAACCACCCTTATCTTATAAGTTAACTTGGGTAAACGAAAATTGTTTAGAAGCTTTGTCACACTACATGATATTGAATGCGTGTGAGAATAAATTAAGGGTAAAAGCGGTGAGAGAGCAGAACTATTAGAACGCTGGAAAAATTATCTGCGGTATTTACTCTTTATATTCCGAGTTCGAATCCTGCTGAAGTCGACTTAGCGTTTCTTTCATCCTTTCGAAGTCCAATAAACATAAATTACCCGTCTAAATCGATCTGTCCTTTCCCTCAAAATCGATCGCTAGTGTAGTGCTTGAATTAGAAAGAATTACATTAAGGGTACATTTGTCTATGGTATACTCAGCCTCTTACACGTTAATTCAATGAGCGTGGTCGTTTATTTCATCGAATAACGGAAAATTGACAATCGGAAATTCTGACCGAGATCCACATAGTTACTATAATAGTTATAGTTACCAACAGTGCAAGGGAATTAACTCTAGCAGTGGCCTATTTTTTCCAGTTAGCATGCTCTCCCTTATTACATAATTGTCGTGACCTTAATCGGTTTTATCACGCAATTATGGAATTTATCACTTTCATCGTTATTTCCTCATTAATCCTCTTTCACATTCATAATTACTTCTGTCTTCGCTCTCTTACTATTTTCTTTAAATATAATATTGCACGTGATCAGCGTCTAATCTACTTTGATGAAACGAATATGTCACTATCCATGATTTTATATTAAAAGAAGTCGATGTTTTGATTTTTTAAAAATTTTAATTTTTTTCTTCGTAGCGATGTTTTTAGATGTATAGACATGCGCTTTTGTTTGTTTGTTTGTGTGTGTGTGTGTGTGTGTGTGTGTGTGTGTGTGTGTGTGTGTAAGAAGGTTGTCTCTATGATTCATACCACAGTGATCGCAAATTATTGTATTATTGTGTGTTGGCACAAAACGTTTAAAATAGCTCTTGTGTGTAGTTCAGTTGCGTATGCGTCTGTATCAGGGACGTGCCGTCTAGGCAAACAAGGTAAGCAGTGCCTACCTTGAATAAAATAGATCGATAGCAACATTTTCCTTTCATGGCAAAATATGTACCTAATTCAATAAAATTATGAAGGTTACTCTGATTACTATGCATAAAATGCAAAATATTTTATCTTTTGGTAGATTAGTTAGGCATAATTCGCATCTGCTTTTCAATCTCAGGATTTAAGCTATGCGTAATATTTCTGTAATACACGTGCTGCGTACATTCCAACAACACCGTTTTCTTTACGTGTTATAAAGGCAGAAGTAAATCTGCCTTCAACTCAGTCGCGCGCCTATGTTTCGCTTATTTTTTTCTTCTGTGTTTTACTATGTACCCTCAGTATTTATTGACGGCACGTACTTGGTCTGTGTATACGTATGTGTTGTGATGATGCATAGCTTAGTGGTTAGCGCGTTGAACTCATCATCGCCAGATCGTGGTTTCTGTTCCTGGACCGCGTGGTGCGTTGTGTTCTCGAGCAAAACAATTTGTCTCACTTTGGTCTGCGATGACTTCAACACCAGACGTGCGGTGCACCGTGAACCTGGACAGGCAACGTCGATTTGATGCAACGATTGAGCTAACGTACAACACGTGCATTTGGTCACTATAAACAAATCATTTGAGTAAGTTGTTTGGCAAGAAATTGCAGAAGCATCTTTCTCGGACTACGAGAGAATGCTCACAGTCTCCCCCTCTTTGTCTCTCTCTCTCTCTCTCTCTCTGTCTCTCTGTCTCTCTGTCTCTCTCTCTCTCTCTCTCTCTCTCTCTCTCTCTTTCTCTCTCTCTTTCTCTCTCCCCTCTCTCCCCCTCCCCCTCACTCTCGCACACACTTGCTATCAAGAAAACTTCTACATCGTCGCTCGCACAAATTTCCTTTCAGTCACACCATGCGTATTTTTGTTGCTGACTTTCCAAATGAAATAAAAACGATAAAATATACAGAATATAAAGGTACATTGATCAATGTAGTTCTATATGCATTATACCTGAATAAAATACTGACGGTCGATGCCTTTGTTCCTTGAATTTGCTTAGGCCAATCAAAGGCCAAACAACAGTAGATCAAAAGGTGTTCTGATCGTGACCATGTCAGGCAACATTATGCAGTGTGTCCTCCCGTTTTTATGACGGTAGAGTATTACCAGATTTGGCTGCTATATCTAGTTGGCATAGAACACCCAGTACCGCATTATCTAAGATGTTTCGTTTTGTTTTTCAGACAGTAAGGTGTAATTTGAAATGATTTAGCTGCTGTTTCTAGCAGACACTGGACATTGAGAACCACGTCTTATATGTCCTTTCAATACAAAAATGTGCCCGTCCTTCTTCAATAATTGTGGTTTAAGTAAAACGTAGCTGCTATTTCTAGAAGGCCAGTGACCGTATAGGCGAGTGCCTTTGTTGATTACAATGCGTACCAGTAATATCATTATATTATATTGGCTTGTACATTAGAAAAATTCGTTAACGTAATATTATGGAAGGGAGATAATTCACATAAATTGATGACTCCAATCTGCCTTGCTAAAAGTACTTCAATGCTAAATGCTATGAGCAATTTTTTTTTTTTTTAATTATTAACTTCACAATGATAGTTAGTTTGTCACAGTTACAACCCTTTACTTTTCTGAGTTCAAATCCTGCTAGCCTCGAATTTCGTGCATTAGATTTTTTTTTTCTTGTACTAAACATTTCTCCTACTGCACTGTCTGTTTGGACAGGAAATAATATCATCTAACACAGTTGAAATTTCTGTTTATCTCGGAAAACCATACACATGCACTTTTCATTCTTCTGGGTTCAATAGAGTATCATCAAAGAATTCTGAATGAAAAGAATGAGGGATAGCATAAACGGTATGATGGTAATCTCTCTTGTGGTCTCAGGAAGACGGTTCCTTGCTGTTGAACAAGGATCTTTACCCTAAAGATCCCTATCAAATGATTTGTTTATAAGGATCAAACGTATGTACTGTGTCTTAACTCACTCCCTCCCTGAAATCGATGTTGTCTGAACAGGGTCATGGTGCACCGCACGTCAGGTGTTGAAGTGATCGCCACCTTAAATATAATATGGGTTTCAAATTTTGGCACAAGGCCAGCAATTTTGGGAGAAGGGTCATAGTCTATTATATCGACCCCAGTGCTCAACAGGGATTTATCTGCAACTAACAGACTTTAGGACCAGGGGTAAAAATAAATGTTTGTATGTTCCTCTTTTTGGTTCATTGAATTCTTCATCATTTGGACCTTATTCTTGATTATAGGCCTTCTTGTGTAAGGTTCTTCCAGTATCTGACTTGTGTCTAAGTCCAGCTTGAATTGTTTCTGTTGCCTTTTATTTAATTTTATCAGTAAGGGATTAGAAGGGTCTTATATCTAATTGTATCTGGATTAAAGTTTTAGTTTGTTATTTATGTCAGTTTGTCCGAGACTTAGTATTTACAGGATTAATTGGGTTAGGTTACAAGATTAGCAATTACATTATGTTAGCAATTACATTATGATGGATTTGTGATATATGTTTTTTATACTGGCTTCACATTTTGATGCAAGGCCAACAATTTCAGGGGAGGGGTAAGGCGATTACATTGACGCTCATGCTCAACTGGTACTTATTTTATCAACCGTGAAAGGATGAAAGACATAGTTGACCTTAGTGAAATTTGAACTCAGAATGTAAAGACAGATGAAATGCTGCTAAGCATCTTGCCCAGCGTGTTAACGATTCTGTCAGCTCATTGCCTTTAAGATGTAAAAATTGGTATCAAATTTTGGCACAAGGCCAGAGATTTCAGGGAAGGAGCTAAGTTGGTTTAATTGACCCCAGTGATCAACAAGAACTTATTTTATTGACCCTGAAAGGAGATAAAACTAAAGTCAACTTCTGTGGAATTTGAACTCTGATTGTAAAGACAGACAAAATGCTGCTAAGTATTTCACCCAACATGCTAATGAGTCTGTCAGGTCACTGCCTTAATGAAAATAATAATCCTTTCTACTAAAGGCACAAGGCCTGAAATTTTGGGAGAGGGGGGGCCTAGTCAATTACATTGACTCCAGTGTTTCACTGGTACTTAATTTATTGACTCCTGAAAGGATGAGAAGCAAAGTCGACCTCGGCTTAATAATAATAGAGGAGTGGCTGTGTGGTTAGTAGCTTGCTTACCAACCACATGGTTCCGGGTTCAGTCCCACTGTGTGGCATCTTGGGCAAGTGTCTTCTACTATAGCCTCGGGCCAACCAAAGCCTTGTGAGTGGATTTGGTAGACGGAAACTGAAAGAAGCCCTTCGTATATATGTATATATATATATATATATATGTATGTTTGTGTATATGTTTGTGTGTCTGTGTTTGTCCCCCCAACATCGCTTGACAACTGATACTGGTGTGTTTACATCCCTGTAACTCTACTAAAGGCAGTGCTCCAGCATGGCCGCAGTCAAATGACTGAAACAAGTAAAAGAGCAAAAGAGTAAAAGAGTATGTAGGCTGGCAAAATTGCTAGCACGCTGGATATAATGCTTCATAGCATTTCATCTGCTTTTACATTCTGAGTTCGAATTCTGTTGAGGTCACCTTATTCATATAACAGAAAGAATTATTATTATTATCATGATTATTATTGAGTGAGAGAGCAGTGTATGCCATCAAAGTGACACTGGGGTAAAATATACGAAGCCTTGTATACCCATCATGACTACCTGTCTGATAAGGGTAGACTAGGCACACGCATCACAACCATATGTGTGCAACATGCTGATCCCATATCAAGATAAACAGTGCATGACCTCGCAGGTGGGGCCCAGTTAAAATTTTCTTCGGGTCGAGTAGCCCATCCCGTTCAAATGGTCCTTAAATAAGAGTTGTTTAAGGATGTTGAGCAAAACACCCATGTTTTGAAAGGTGAATTATTCAAACCTCAAAGAATTCCTCTCAACACATGGCTATGATGCCCCCCCCCACTACTTCTGCTCGTGATCAGAGATGTACATATCGTCAGCCACCAAGGGACATGCTCAACTGGTTAAGGTCAAGCAACTGACAAGCAAATCTGTGGTATTGAGCAGAATATTTGCTGTAGCCCATCTTTTATACCAAGACAAAACAATGTACATGATAACATTTCCAATTAGTTGAGATCAGAAGCCATGAGAGCCACTGCCTGGTACTGCATCAGGGTATCATCATTATTATTAAGGCAGTGAGCTGGTGGAATTGTTAGCACTCGACATGCCAATAAATTAAGTACCAGTGAAACACTGGCAACGATGTAATCGACTAGTCCCCTCCCCCAAAATTTCAGGCCTTGTGCCTATAGTAGAAAAGATTATTATTATTATTATTGTTGTTGTTGTTGTTGTTATTGGTGAACAGTTCATTCATCTTTGTTGTTCTGAGTTCAAATTACTCCGTGGTAGGCCTTTCACCCTTGTGTAACTGGTTTGATAAAACAAGTAACCGCTAAGCACCAGAGGTCGATGTAATAGAGGAGCCCCCCCCCCCCCCCGCCATTGCAAAGCAAAAAAAAAAAAAAAAATTCAGGCTTTGTGCCTATAGTAGAAAGGATTCCTGCTATTAACATGCTTATGTATATTTATCTATTTGTTTCTCTGCTATTTGCAAACCACTTTTGCATTTATAATAATTACCACTTAACATATATTTTATATTATCTGTTTTTTTTTCGTTTACTTTTGCACCGCTTTAAAAGCTAAGGATGGTGTTTGTTTTTACATTTTCTGTCATTTTTCTACTACTACTACGACTACTGCTACACATACACACACACACACACATGTATACGGGCAGGCACACATATTTTCAATAATACCCCCCCCTCCCCAAAAAAGAAAACTTCATTTAAAAAGGAAATTTGTTTTTTTCACCACTGCTTAATTCCATTGCCATTCTGTGAGTAGGTTGGTCGAATAATGAATAGCCATTCCTCTAATGCTTCCTTTCAACCTATCCTTTCATTTGAGATGCTGATGGTACTTCATCATAGCAGGATGGGTAATGTTGTTGTTGTTGTTGTCATTGCTCTCCTTCTTCTTCTTCTTTATTTTTTTCTTCTTCTTCTTCTTCTTCTTTTCCTCCTCCTCCTCCCCCTCACCACCACCACCACCACCCACCTTTCTTTCTGTCTTTCTTTCTGTCTTTCTTTCTTTCTTTCTTTCTTTCTTTCTTTCTTTCTTTCTTTCTATTTCATTATATGTAAACCCCCACACTTTATGCCTGTCTCATCCTTTCCCCTTGTGGCAAATAAATGAAATCATTATTGTTATCATTATTATTATCATTATTATTATTATTATTATTATTATTATTATTATTATCATTATTATTATTATTATTATTATTATTATTATTATTATTATTATTGTGGAGGTGCGTGGCTCAGTGGTTAGGGGTGTCAGCACCATGATCGTAAGATCGTGGTTTCGATTCCTGGACTGGGCGGTGTGTTGTGTTCTTGAGCAAAACACTTCATTTTCACATTGCTCCACTCGACTCAGCTGGCAAAAATGAGTAACGCTGCGATGGACTGGCATCCAGTCCAGCTGGGGGAACACATACACCATTGAAACCAGGAAACCAGGCCCATGAACCTGACTAGGCTTTAAAAGGGCGCATTTATTTTTTATATTATTATTATTATTATTATTATTATTATTATTATTATTATTATTATTATTATTATTATTATTAGTAGTAGTAGTCAAGTGGTAAGCTGGCAGAACTATTAGTGCATTGGCGAAAATACTTAGTAGCATATCTTAGAGTATTTTACATACTGAGTTCAAATCCTGCTGAGGAGGTCACATTCGCTTTTCACCCATGGGATCAATAAAATAGGCACCAATTGAGTACCGGGGTCAATGTCATCGACTTCCCCCTCTCCTCAAAACTGCTGGCTTGGTGCTAAATTTAGAAAGAATTTTCGCTAACACTATTGACTCTTTCAGGTTCTTTCCGTTCTTGGCAGGAAAATATTTTGCTGTATTTCTTCCTGCTTTTTACATTTTGGGTTAATGTCCTGCCGAGATGAACTTTGCCGTTCATCTTTTTGGTGACAATGAAATAGAATAGTAGTCGAATAATGGGTTTGCTCCTCTTCCTGTGAAATTGCTCGCCTAATGCTGAAATTAGTAACACTAATAATATTATTGTTATTCGTTGGGCAAAATACTTAATGGTATTTTGTCCGTCTTTACACTTTGAGTTCAAATTCCTCTGAGGTCAACTTTACATCCTTTCGGGGTCACTGCTATTGGCCCATCTCCTTCCTCAAACTTGCTGGCCTAGTGCCAAAATTTGAAATTGATATTCTTATTATGTAAAAGTTAAGGCGTCAAGCTGGCTGAATCGGTAGCACGCTGGACGAAATGCTTAGCGGTATTTCACCCGTTGCTACGTTCTGAGTTCAAATTCCGCCAAGGTTGACTTTGCCTTTCATCTTTTCAGGGTTGCTAAATTAAGTGGCAGTTGTGTACTAGCCCCCTCTCCCAAAATTTGAGGCCTTGTGCTTCCAGTAGAAAGAAATATTATTATCAGTATTCTTTTTCTTTCACTTGTTTCAATCAAGCAAATCGACCCCAGGACTTATTCGTTGTAAGCCTAGTACTTATTCTATTGGTCTCTTTTGCCGAACCGCTAAGTGACGGGGACGTAAAAACACCACAATCGGTTGTCAAGCGATGTTGGGGGGGACAAACACAGACACACAAACATATACACGCACATACATATATATATGTATATATATATATATATATATATATATATATATATATATATATATATATAACACAAACCCCTTCAGGTAGATGGCCCTGCTCAGTATGTAGAAAAGGAGTAGGTAGTAACTCTATAAGATGTACCCGGTGCAAGCTATGGACACATAAGAGGTGCAGCAACATCAAAGGCAGGTTAACTAGCAAGTTAGTTTTTGTTTGTGGCAGATGTTCAGGTGCAATAAAGACTGTAAACAAACAGGAAACAACTTCTATCTCATTCCAGGGTGAAAAACTAGAGGTAGTCGATAGCTTCCGCTATCTGGGCGACCAAGTTAGTAGTGGGGGTGGGTGCGCTGAAAGTGTAGCTGCTAGAATAAGAATAGCCTGGGCAAAGTTTAGAGAGCTCTTACCCCTGCTGGCGACAAAGGGACTCTCACTCAGAGTAAAAGGCAGACTGTATGACGCATGCGTATGAACAGCCATGCTACATGGCAGTGAAACATGGGCTGTAACTGCTGAGGACATACGTAAGCTTGCAAGGAATGAAGCCAGTCTGCTCCGTTGGATGTGTAATGTCAATGTGAATACCCGTCAGAGTGTAAGTATCTTGAAAGAAAAGCTGAACATTAGAAGCATCAGTTGTGGTGTGCAAGAGAGACGATTGCGCTGGTATGGACATGTGGTGAGAATGGATGAGGATAGCTGCGTGAAAAAGTGCCACACCCTAACAGTTGAGGGAACCCGTGGAAGAGGTAGGCCCAGGAAGACCTGGGCTGAGGTGGTAAGGCAAGACCTTCGTACATTGGGCCTCACCGAGGCGATGACTACTGACCGAGACCTTTGGAAATGTGCTGTGCGTGAGAAGACCCGGCAAGCCAAGTAAGATCGTTGCCAGTGCCCCTGGACTGGTTCTTGTGCGGGTGGCACATGAGATGCACCATTTTGAGCGTGGCCATTGCCAGTACCGCCTGACTGGCTCCCGTAGGATTTTCGAGCGAGATCGTTGCCAGTGCCCCTGGACTGGCTTGTGCGGGTGGCACATAAAAGACACCATTTCGAACGTGGCCGTTTTCGTGCGGGTGACACGTAAAAGCACCCACTACACTCTCTGAGTGGTTGGCGTTAGGAAGGGCATCCAGCTGTAGAAACTCTGCCAAATTAGACTGGAGCCTGGTGTTGCCATCCGGTTTCACCAGTCCTCAGTCAAATCGTCCAACCCATGCTAGCATGGAAAGCGGACGTTAAACGATGATGATGATGATGATGATGATGATATATATATATAAATAAGGATAAGATCGATATTTAAAATATTGATTTTATCAAGTGGCCAGCATGAGAATAAAAACCATCAAAGGTAATAATTATTTAAAATTATAATACAGGGTATCTAAGATATATATATATATATCTTGTGCGGGTGGCACATGAAATACACCATTTTGAGCGTGGCCGTTGCCAGTGCCGCCTGACTGGCCTTCGTGCCGGTGGCAAGTAAAAGTACCCACTACACTCTCGGAGTGGTCAGCGTTAGGAAGGGCATCCAGCTGAAGAAACTCTGTCAAATCAGATTGGAGCTTGGTGTGGCCATCTGGTTCACCAGTCCTCAGTCAAATCGTCCAACCCATGCTAGCATGGAAAGCGGACATTAAACGATGATATATATATATATATATATATATATATATATATATATATATATACATATATATGACAGGCTTCTTTCAGTTTCCGTCTACCAAATCCACTCACAAGGCTTTGGTCGGCCCGAGGCTATAGTAGAAGACACTTGCCCAAGGTGCTACGGAGTGGGACTGAACCTGGAATTATTATTGAGTACTGGGGAGGGGGTCAATGTAATTGACTAACCCCGTCCCCCAAATTTCAGCCCTTGTGCCTATAGTAGAAAGGATTATTATTATTATTATTATTATTATTATTATTATTGATTTTTTTGGGTAGAATTATTTTGTACTGCCATCAAAGAATGTAACAATAAATAAATAAATATATGAATAAAACTGATGTGAAATATAATGTAAAAGATTTTAGAAAATTAGAATCTTCCCACAGCAGCAGCAGCAGCAGCAACAACAACCACAGTGACAACAACAACAACAACAACAACAGCAACAGTGCAATCTAACCTGCTGACACGATTTCTAAATGAAACTTGTTCACTGAAGAATCTCCAGTATAGAAATTAGAGTAGTTTGTTTCAATGACAAGGGGATGATGATAATGGATGGTAATAAATAAATAAAATAATAAAATAAATAAAATTTAAAAAAAATAATTTAAAAAAATAAAAAAATAAAAAATAAAATAATAGATAATAAATAAATAAGTAAAATAAAAAAAAAAAATAGTTGAAAAAATATTAAAAATTGAAAAAAAAAAAATCGCTGCTAAGGTTCTTCTTAGCAGTTCATTTGATCAATTATTGATTGTAAAATTGTTATTATTGTTATTATTATTATTATTATTATTATTATTATTATTATTATTATTATTATTATTTTTTTTTTTTCTGTCTGAGCTGAACTAAGGTTGGTTTAACATGGAGCAAGACATGGGCTGATGATTTCATTTCTAGAAAACAAATAAAATAAAGAGATGAATAAATAGATAAATAGAATGCATGTCTTTTATCGGAGATACAGTTGCTTCTCGAGTTTCTTGTTGTTATGCTGGAAATCAATCAGTGTTTGAGATTATATCAGGGAGGAAAATCGAAACAGTTTTTCTTCTCCCGATTCTTCCTCTTACCAATACCGAAAGTTTCTGGCATCTCAAAGATCTAGGTGTGCATGCGTGTATGTGTGTGCGTGTGTGTTTGTGTGCGTGTGTGCGTGCGTGTGTGCGTGCGTGTGTGTGTGTGTGTGCGTGTGTGTGCGTGTGTGTGTGTCTGTGCGTGCATGTGTGAGTGTGTGTGCATGTGTGCTTGCATGTGTTTGTGTGTGTGTGCGTGTGTGCAGTTTTGTGGTTATGCATGTGAGTTTGTGCATGTGCAGGCATGTGCTCCCTCTCCCCCTTTCTCTATCTCTCTCTACTTCTCTTTCCCCCTCTTTCTCTATCTCTCTTCCTCTATTTCCTTATCCTTTTCTCTCCCCTTCTCTCTTTCTCACCTTTACCTCTCTCTCGCTCTTGTTCTATCAATCTTTTTCCAATTCTCTCTCCCTCTCTTCTCTCCTATCTTTTCTCTCTCCCTTTCTTTCCCAATTTCTTTCTCTCTCTCTTTTCCCAATTCTCTCTTTTCCCAATTCTCTCTCTTTTTCCAATTCTGTCTTTTCTCAATTCACTCCTCACTCCCTATCTCTTTCTTTCCCTCCCCTTCACACACACACGCACACACACATGCACATACATCCATGCATGCACTTGGGAGAAATTCCTTCATTGGAAAAGTGGTGAATTTAGGTTATTTTAATAATTCATTGAACTCAGGATTGAACTCTGCTTTTCAAAATGTAAAACAATATCTTTCCCTGGCCCTGGCATGCAAACAGGGGCCCCTGTGCCAATAGGTCTTTTGGGGTACTTTACAATTTGTTGTGCTGGCCTGACTGGCTCCTGAGCCGGTGGCATGATGTAAAAAGCACCATCTGAACTTGGCCAATGACAGTGCTCCCTAACTGGCTCCCATGCCAGTGGCACATAGAAAGCACTATCCGAATGTGATCGATGCCAGGCTCACCTGACTGGCTCTTGTGCCGGTGATACGTAAAGAGCACCCAGTATACTCTTGGAGTGGTTGGTGCTAGAAAGGGCATCCAGCTGTAGAATCATTGCTAGATCAGACTGGAGCCTGGTGCAGCCTTCTGGCTTGCCAGTCCTCAGTCAAACTGTCCAACCCATGCTAGCATTGAAAATGGACGTTAAATGACGATGATGATGATGACGACGATGAATATTCAACTGTTTAGGTGTAAACTATAGAAATATGCTATTGTAAAAGTGAAGGCACATAGCTTAGTGGTTAAGGTAGTCGGCTCATGATTGGAAGCTTATGGGTTCGATTCTCAGTGGTGTGCTGTGTCCTTGAGCAAGACACTTTATTTCATTTTGCTCCAGTCCACTCAATTGA
>NC_142936.1:80210423-80260423 GCF_046866305.1 Octopus bimaculoides | reverse complement strand
TTTGCTATTCATCCTTTAGGGGTCAATGAATTAAGTACCAGTGAAACACTGGGGTCGATGTAATCAACTAGTCCTCTCCCTACGAATTTAAGACCCTGTGTCTCCAGCAGAAAGAATTATTATTTTTATTATTATTATGAGGGTAGTGTCTGGCAGAATTGTCAGCAAGTTGGACATAATACTCAGCGACATTTCATCAACCTGTACATTCTGAGTTCAAATTCCTGTGAGGTCTTCTTTGTTTTTCATCTTTTCAGGGTCGAAAAAATAAGTACCAGGTGAATACTCAAGCCAATGTAATCAGCTAACCTCTACCCTCAAAATCTCAGGCCTTGTGCCTATAGTAGAAAGAATTGTTATTGCTGTCACTGTTGTTAATATTATTTCAGATTCATTGAACTACAGCACTAAACATGACTGTCTGATTGTGAAAAAAAACTGAACGAAAAGACAAAATATTTCCACATGAATAAATGTTAATGTATTGATTTGGCCTTCACAGTTATCGTGAAATGGGTTTGTTTTGCAAATCTGGATATTAGCATGTTTGTTGGATAAATTCATCTGAGAGCTTTCATATCACAGTAATAGCAGAATCTGTTGGTTGTTTGGAGGAAAGCGAAGTTATGATATATATCTTTGATGAAGGCATATATTAACAATGTCTGTAATAAAAACAAGTAAGGTCTTGACCTTGTATATCAGAAAGTCAAGGTATGTTAATTGGTAAATCTATTAGAACATTGAATAGAATGCTTTGAAGTGTTTGCTTCAATGCTTTAGGTTTTGAGTTCAAATACTACCAAAGGCAACTTTTTATTATCTCTCTATTTCTTTGTCCGTCCATCTCTCTTCTTGTCTCTCACTCTACCCCACCTCTCCCACTAAATATATATATATATATATATATATATATATATATAAAATAAATCTCTGAATATATATCTTCTATCTTTTACTTCTTTCAGTCATTTGACTGTGGCCATGCTTGAGCACCGCCTTTTAGTCGAGCAAATCGACCCCAGGACTTATTCTTTGTAAGCCTAGTACTTATTCTATCGGTTCTTTTGCCGAAACGCTAAGTTACGGGGACATAAACACACCAGCATCGGTTGTCAAGCGATGTTGGGGGGACAAACACAGACACAAACATGCACACTCACACACACACACACACACACACACACACACACACACACACACACACACATATATATTCATATATCAAAAGGATGTGTTATAACACTATTCCACATATACAAAAACAGCCATACCAACAATCCAACATACCTCCATCATCAGCTGCCTCACGGATATCATTATGGTTTTAACATGCGTGTGTGTGTGTGTATATATATATATATATATATATATATATATATATATTTGTCTGTTTGCCTTGCTGTTGGCTTGGCGGCTGTTGGTTTGCCTCACGCATACATACACATAACAGCAACAATATACACAAAACTATGCTATCACACACATATCCATGCAAACGTTTGTATGTATATGTGTCTATATGTCTCTGTACATTGTATGTATGTATATATCTATGTATTTCTCTATCTATTGAAAGAAAGAGAGAGTTATAATACAGTACAAGTAGAGATATACACTCATGCACATTTCCAAATTTATACATGTATACATACATATGCATTCACATATACATGTACATACTCATATACACACCTATATACCTGTGTGTGTTTGCATGTATATGTGGATGATGTTATACATGCTCATTTTTGTTTTTTATGGTTTCCCCAGTGACATGCATAAAGTCCATTCTCTTCTCGGTGGTGATAACATAGAAGAAGTTACTTAAGTTTCTACTTTATCTTGTCTTGAGAACAATATTCTGTGATATATAAAATATTTTATGTCTTTTATTAAGAGAATAGTTCCTGAAAATTCCGCATAAATCTTTTTTAAGCTGACGTACTTTTCTTACCTGATCTTTGACATTAATAATACAGAACTGTACTGAACGATACAAAATAATAATAATAATAATAATAATAATAATAATAATAATAATAATAATAATAATAATGGCATGGAAAACCTCTCAATGGCAAATACCCAAAGAGAGCGAATAATGCAGATATTGACAAAGCCCTTACCCACCAATGGTTAATGGCCTCTGGCTTGAAATCAGAAACAGAGGGGTTTATCATAGCAGCCCAAGATCAATGCCTACCTACAAAGAACTACCAGGCCAACATATTAAAGAACGGCAGCTCCCCATTATGTCGTATATGCCAACAACAAAATGAGACCATCGATCATGTTGTCTCCATGTGCAGTCTGCTTGCGCCTACAGAGTATCTCAACAGGCATGATAGAGCTGCACAATATATTCACTGGGTAATATGCAAAAACCTGGACTTGCCCCATGATAAAAACTGGTGGGAACACAAACCACCCCCAGTACTTGAAAATGATCACATTGCACTCCTCTGGAACTTCACCATTCAAACTGACAGAAAGATAGACGCAAATAGGCCAGACATCATACTGAAAGACTTCAGACAAAAATCATGCCTCCTCATTGATATGACTGTCCCAATCGATATAAACGTATCTGTCAAGACCTACCAAAAACTGAGCAAATATAAAGATCTTGAAATAGAAATTAGCAAAATGTGGAATCTGAAGACGAAAACAATACCTATTGTCATAGGTGCCCTGGGAATGACAGCGAAACGGGCTGATTACTACCTAGATCAGATTCCAGGAAACCCCAAAATGGCTGAAGTTCAAAAGATAGTGCTCATGGGAACTGCCCATATCCTACGTAAAATACTGTCTATGTGATCTCAAATTTTAAAGCAAACACATAATTTTCTTATGGTTTCTTAAACATTCACTTGAACAAAACTGTACAAATCCAAATATATGGTACTCTAGGCATAACACCTACATGAACTTCTAACTTGTTGTCTCTTGAGGTCTCTGGGTGAGACTTGGATCCAACTTGTACAAATGCAAAACAAAAGTCAAACATAAAATAATAATAATAATAATAATAATGATTGAAGCTTTTTAGTAACAATGAAAAAAAAATAGATTCCTTAATATCAACAAAAATATAAGCATAGAATGTGGCATAGATAAGTGTGAAGTATTAGTTATGAGAAGGGGTTGGCAAAGGCATCCAATTACCAACTGGTCAGACATTAAAATCATTAAAAGAAGGAGAGAGTTATAAGTATCTAGGAGTATTAGAACCTGACAGAGTACTAACTATAGAAATGAAAGCGAAAATTGAGGAGTACATCAGAAGGGTGTGGAAGCTAATAAAGTCAAAGCTAAATGGTTCAAATCTAGTGAAGGCTGTAAATACTTGGTCAGTTTCATTACTTAGATACTCAACAGCTTTTGTAGATTGGACAAAAACTGAATTAGCAAAGCTTGACAGAAGAACTAGGAAGAAATTCAATATGGAGGACTCCACCTAGGGTGAGGTGTAGCAAGATTATACTTACTTAGAAAGGAAAACAGAAGTGGGTTAATATTAATGGAAGACTGCATGGAATTAGCTAGAGTAGATATAGACTCCTATGTAGGTTATAGTGAAGAAAACTTATTGAAAGCAAAGTCGACCTTGGCAGAATTTGAACTCAGAACGTAGTGGCAGACGAAATACCGTGAAGCATTTCGTTCAGTGTGCTAATGTTTCTGCCAGCTCGCTGCATGTGTTGATAAAATATTGCTTTCTACTGTAGGCACAACGCCCAAATTTTTTTGGGAAGGGCCCAGTCAATTAGATTGACCCCAGTATGCAACTGGTACTTAATTTATCAACCCTGAATGAATGAAAGGCAAAGTCGACCTTGGTGGAATTTGAACGCAGAATGTAAAGACAGTTGAAACATCCGCTCAGCATTTTGTCTGGCATGCTAACGTTTCTTATTTCTTTACTGCCCACAAGGGGCTACACACAGAGGGGACAAACAAGGACAGACAAACGGATTAAGTCTGTCCTTGCTAACGTTTCTACCAGCTTGCCGCCTTTGCATGGACAAATAATAATAGAATAATGGTTTCACTGTCCTGCACATGCTGGCACACATGCACACACGTGCACACGTGTGTGCACTCACACAATCTAGTTCATAGACATGTGAGTGGGTAGGTTGATTGATTTTTTTGTTTGTTTTGTTCTTTCTATTCCTCCCATCTTTACTTTTCCTTCTTGCCTTTTACTTCTTTCTTTCTTTCTTTCTTCCTTTATTTCCTTCCTCTTTTCTTTTTTTCCTTTATTTTCCTCTTTTTTTCTTCCTCCATTTCCTTCCCCTTTTCTTCCTTCCTCAGCAGCAACAACAACAACAACCCTAGTTCCTATCCTACCCATAGTTCCATTGGAAAAATGAGTTTTATGTCCCTATACATATTTGTTTCTGGAATTTAATCTTGCTTCCCCCCCCCCCCAAAAAAAAAAAAATGAATATATGACTACAGAAGAAATAAACTGACAAAATATTGTTACTATTAACAACAAGCCTTTCGTTATTTATTTATTTGCTATTGAAACATATTGTGTCAATGCTAGTTTTATATGAGATTTATTAGTTGTAGCATTTGTATGTATAATAAATTAAGTGTTTTCATTTCATCAATATTTTATATTTGTGATATTTGCATTTACAAGTTAGTTGTATTTTTTGGCTAAATATCATTATAACTGCTGTTGTATTTGCTTCATTTTACTGTGTTTATCATAGCCAGGAAAATCACCTCCACAATCACTACCAACATCACCAAAGTACCATAATTACCACTACCAAACTACCAAAACCATCTCTACCAAAATCGCTACTATGAACACACCTTTCTATTAAAGCTAACCACTACAAAAAAAAAACAAAAAAAAACAAAACAAAAAACAAAAACAACAAAACAAAACATACCCACCACTACCGCCAAAACCATCACTACTAAAACCTTTGCTAAAACCAGGACCAGCACCACCAGCACTTCATCCCACTATCCCCTCTCCTCTACCAATATCACTAACACTAAAACCTCTACTATCAAAGACATCACCACTACTTCTACTGCTGCCGCCACGCCACTACTTCTGCCACTTCTATCACTGCCACCACCACCACCACCACCACCACCACCACCACCTCTGCCATTGCCACCACCAGCAGCAAATATTCTGCTCAATACTGAAACAGTTGAGCATGACCATTAGGGGCTAATGGTATGTGCATCTTTGAACACATGCAGGAGTAGTGGGGAAGTTTCATAGCCATGTGTTGGGAGGGATTATTTAGGGTTTCAATAATTCATCCTTGGAAAAATGGGATTGTACCTGGGCCCCATGTGCAGGGTCATGTGCTGTTTATCTTAATAAGAGATCACCATGTTGAGCATACATGGTTGTGATGCATGTGCCTGGTGTACCCTCCTCAGACAGGTAGTCACGATGGCTATATTTGGCTTTGTATATTTATGTCCCAGTGCCACGAAGATGGTATGTGCCACACTCTCTCTCAACAACCACAACCACAACAACAACAATACTGGTTTCAAATTATAGCACAAGATCAGCAATTTTGGGGTAGGGGGCTAGTCATTTACATCAACTGGTACTTATTTTTTCGACCCCAAAAGGATTAAAAGCAAAGTTGACCTCGGCAGAATTTGAATTCAAGGCGGCGAGCTGGCAGAAACGTTAGCACACCGGGCGAAATACTGAACAGTATTTCACCTGTTGCTATGTTCTGAGTTCAAATTCCGACTTTGGTTGACTTTGCCTTTCATCCTTTCGGGGTCGAGTGAAACACTGGAGTTGATGTAATCGGCTTAATCCCTTTGTCTGTCCTTGTTTGTCCCCTCTATGTTTAGCCCCTTGTGGGCAATAAAGAAATAAGAATTTGAACTCAAAACAAATAAAATGCCACTAAGCATGTTTGTCTGGTATGCCAATGATTCTGCCAACTCACCACCTTAAGAATAATAATGGTAATAATAATAATAATAATAATAATAATAATAATAATAATAATAATAATAATAATAATAATAATCATAATGATCTAAGTGTTATATTAATGATGTCATACCTAAAACTTCTCCACATATCATGCCTTCTATTTATGTAGAAGTTTCTTTGAAGTTGTGGCATCGGTTTCATTTTGTGTGGGGTACATAGTGTATAATTATTGATTTTCTATGACTTCAATGATTTATATAAATATTAATACTTCTAATAATAACTTGTTATAGACAAGGTGTTACATTAACGCTGTTGTAATTTAAACTTCGTCAAATATTGTCTTGCATTCATGTATGACATTCTGTGATGTTTTAGCATCAGTTTCATTTGGGGCAGGGTGGTGGGTAGTGGAATATATATATATATATATATATATATATATATATATACACACACACACACACACAATCACACATACATTTATATAAATGTAAATGTAAATATACATATATATAAAAAGATGTGTGTGTGCGCGCGCATGTGTATATATATGTATATATCAAATGGATGTCTTATAAAACTATTCTGCACATACAATAACAGTCATACCAACAATCCAACACATTTCTAACATCAGTTGCCCCACAGATATCACTATGGTTTTGACACCTGGGCAGTACCATTCAATTCGGTGGTGTTAACAGCACTAAAATAAGCGTTGTTTGAGAACAAGCATACCTTAGTTATCAGTACTTTCATTCAATCTTAATTCTAGGAAGGACTAAACACTTTCGGTATGCAAATTAGGGACTCCTTCATAGAGTAACTGCTGCATTTGTTGAGTATATAAGCAGTTTGGCTGCTTGCTTTTCTGGAGACTGTCAGAATGATGTAGACGCCTTTTATGAGAAACCAATGAAGGTTGTTCATCATTTTTTTCAGTCTGGATCTCCAATATACTGTTTTACTTGCGTGAATCCTAAAAGGATCTTATAGGTGTCTGAAACTTCGTTTACAGGATCACCTGAAGCGGTCTGTTATTTTATGTGGTGTTCCTCCTAATTGGTTGGAGTCCCCGACTGTTAATTGGAAAATATGGAGGTCTGTGTGTTATGCTGAAGTGGTGTTCTTTGAAACTAAATGTAGGAAACTGTGTGAAAAGAGGAGGAGAGATTGTCATCAACCCCTTTGCTCCTGTTGTTCAGGGGTGACTTTCAATGCCCCCCCCCCCCCACTCAAGTTCCACAGGATCTGCTTGTCTCATATCAGTCTTGTTAGCCACGTCTACTCCCATGAGAAACAATGTGCTGGAGGCAAAGGAGGATGAATATCCTGGATTGATGCTGTCATCACCTTTGATGGGCTGTCATAAGCAGTAAAAGGGTCATATGGAACCCTGCTCCCCCGCTTGAGAACCAGTGACATAAACACCTACCCACAGTCGTATACACATAAAGAGAAATATACTCACAGTGAAAGAGAGAGAGAGAGAGAGAGAGAGAGAGAGAGGCAAGGAGAGAGAGAGAGGAAGAAAGAGAGAGTGAAATAAAGGAAGGAGATGAGAGAGTTGGAGAAACATCAAAACGTCTGACCTTAAACAACTCAGTATGGAACAAGCAGAGCGGTAAACGTCTCATAACAGAGACTGAAAGTGTGACGGCCAGTCATATTACGATAATGGGAATGATAATTATAATGGAAGACTTAAGATTAAGATTAATCACAGAATAGAATGTAGTTAGTCTGCGTTTTACCGAGTGACAGGATGGTGACAAGTAGATTAGGTCAGCATAAACAGGTCTGACATTTTGGGGTTTAACAACAACAGCGACAGTAACAGCGACAACAACGACATTCTAATTAAAGTTTGACACTGCTTTGTGACTGTGTTAAGACATGTATGAATTGTTAGACAGTTCAATTAGTGTGCGCATGCCTCTATTGACTTCTCGGCAGCTCTGACTGACTCACTGATAATCTATACAAACATGGCGTATTGATTTTTTAGGTAAGTGAGTGTTAGCATATTTTATGCATAGAACATCATCAACAAGCAGACCGAGAATGATAATAATAATGCGGCCATGTGGGTTAGAAGCTTGCTTAGCAACCACCTGGTCTTGAGTTTGATCCCACTGTGCAGCACTTTGGGCAAGTGTCTTAGCTCAGAGCCAACCAAATTTGTTTGAATGGATTCAGTAGAGGGGAAACTGAAAGAAGTCCATTGGGTGTGTATATATACATATATATATATATATATATATATATATATATATATATATATATATATATATATATATATATATATATATATACATACACACACATATGTATACCTCTGTGTGTTTGTGCTGATTCCCCATCATTGCTTGAAAAACCAGTGCTGGTTTGTTTAGATCCCTGTAACTCAGTAGTTCGACAAAAGAGACTGATTGAATAGGTACCAATCTTAAAAACAAACTACACCGGGGTCAGTTTGTCCGATTAAACCCTACAAGGCAGTGCCCCGGCATGGCCGTGGTCTAATGACAAGCAAAAAATAAAAGATTAATAAAGACTGCACTGGAGACTGCATGAAGAGAGGGAGACGTCGTCATCGACCCTGTAACTATTGTTTAGGGTCACTTTCAACTATTGCTTAGGGTCACTTTCAGTGCCTTCACTTCCATAGGATCTTTCTATCTCGTACTGGCCTTGTCAGTCATGTCTGCTCCCATGAGAAACAATGTGTTGGAAGCAAGGAAGGCAACATTAATCCAAGGCGGATACTGTTTAGATCCTTGAAAATGATGGATTGCACACGGTGTGTCTATGTTGCTAGTATCAGCTTTGCTTTTCATTCTTCTGGGGTCGATAATTTTTATACTAATTAATGTATCTTCGTTATTACTCTCTATGTAATTTTTTCTTACACTGGCTGCCTTTTAACATGGTGAAATGTAGACAGGAGAGATTAATTGCTTAGGTTTTTCAGACATGTATCTGATTGAATTTATGTGGCATAATAATATTATTGTAGACTCAAGATGGCGAGCTGGCAGAAACGTTAGCATGCCGGGCGAAATGCTTAGCGGTAATTCGTCTGTCTTTACGTTCTGAGTTCAAATTCCGCCGAGGTCGACTTTCGTCCTTTCGGGGGTTGATAAATTAAGTACCAGTTACGCACTGGAGTCGATGTAATCGACTTAATCCCTTTGTCTGTCCTTGTGTGTCCCCTCTATATTTAGCCCCTTGTGGGCAATAAAGAAATGTTAGCATGCTGGGCAAAACACTTAATGGCATTTCAACCGTCTTTACGTTGTGAAGCAGAAACTCTCCCGAGTTTGACTTTGTCTTTCATCATTTTGGGGTTGATAAAATAAGTACCAGTTGAACACTGGACTTGTTGTAATTGATTTATCCATCCGTGCTGAAATTTCTGGCCTTGTGCCAAAATTCGAAACCATTATTAGTGGCTTGAAAGGCAATGATCTGACAGAAATGTTGGCATGCTGGAGAAAATGCTTAGTGGTATTTTTTTCTGTTGCTTTACCTCTTGAGTTTGAATTCCACCAAGGTCAACTTTACCTTTTATCCTTCCAAGTTGATTAAATAAGCACCAGGTGAGAACTGGCCTTGATGTAATCAACTAGCCAGCTCCCGTCAAATTTCAGGCCTGTGCCTATATTCTTTTCTACTCTTGGCACAAGGCCCGAAATTTTGGAGGAGGCGGTGCCAGTCGATTAGATCGACCTCAGTACGCAACTGATATTCAATTTATCGACCCCGAAAGGATGAAAGGCAACGTCGACCTCGGCGGAATTTGAACTCAAAACGTAAAGACAGACGAAATACCGCTAAGCATTTTGCCCGGCGTGTTAACGTTTCTGCCAGCTCACCTTGTGCCTATATTTGAGGTGCAGGGCTTAATGGTCAGGGCGTAGCAGTAATGCTCGTAAGACTGTTGTTTTGATTCCTGGAACAGACAATGCATTGCTCTTGAGCGAAACACTTCGTTTTATGTTGCTCCAGTTTACTCAGCCAGCAAAAGTAAGTTTTCCTGCGAGGGACCGTCATCCCATCCAGTGGGGAGTACATACACCTGAGAATCCTGGAAACCCACCCTATGAGCCTATATGACTCGGGAAAGAGCTTTTTATCTTATAATACAAAAGATTGTCAATGGTTAGGAACACATTTTAATGAATTGTGCAATTATTATTTTAATTTCTAGTTCCTGTCACCGTTGATGTAAGTAAGATGTTTGAAAATTTTTAATTAATTATCAAATTTAATGCACATTGCATTCATCAGTTTGATTATAATGTTCAATTAATTTGTCTTTTGCAGGTAAGTTCCACAAATTTTTGTCAATAAGATTTTAAGAAATCCTTTGAATATTCAATACGAAAAAAAAAAAAAAACGAGGTAAGAAATTAATTATAAACTATCTTAAAGTTTTAATTAAGCTTGATTAATTGATTCCAGTTATGAATTTATTTACCATGTCATGTGCATGTCTTTAATGATTTCTCGACACTTTTGTAATTTACTCTCAACAACAGTTAATTATTTTCATATATATGACTGATGAGGATGACGTGTGTAATAGCAGTAGTAGTAGCAATAGTAGTGGCGAGGGAATGATAATATACGTGGTTTGGTCTTCTTGGGATATCAAATACAGTTCCTACTTTACCAGCAGTTAATTGAATGGTATGACAGTATGGATATCCAATGATATGAAAACAAGCAAATATTTATGAGTTTTCAAAACATATTCCATGGATGGAAATCGATGCCTAAAGAAAAAAAACAACAAAAAAACAAAAACAAATGAAAGATAAAACACAACAGGAACAGCAGTAATATAAATACACAAACATACTTGTATGTAATTCATACACCCACTATATTGACACAGTCACAAATATATATATACACGAATATTCATACACACACATATATTTACACACATACATGTATATTCATACACTTGCACACACACACACACACACACACACACACATATATATATATAGTGGAGACGCAATGGCCCAGTGGTTAGGGCAGCGGACTCGCGGTCGGAGGATCGCGGTTTCGGTTCCCAGACCGGGCGTTGTGTGTGTTTATTGAGCGAAAATACCTAAAGCTTCACGAGGCTCCGGTGGGGGTGGGTGGGTGTCTACCCCTATTGAACTCTTTCGTCCCAACTTTCTCTCACTCTGTGTGGTGTGTGTGTTGGCACTCCGTCGGTCACGACGACGAGGGTTCCAGTTGATCCGATCAACGGAACAGCTTGCTCGTGAAATTAACGTGCAAGTGGCTGAGCACTCCACAGACACGTGCACCTTAACGTAGTTCTCGGGGAGATACAACAGAAACAGGAAGATAGAGTGAGAGAAAGTTGTGGTGAAAGAGTACAGCTGGGTTCGCCACCATCCCCTGCCGGAGCCTCGTGGAGCTTTAGGTGTTTTTGCTCAATAAACACTCACAACAGCCGATCTGGGAATCGATACCGCGATCCTACGACCACTGGGCCATTGCACCTCCACCAGGCTGTGTGGTAGGAAGTCTACTGCCCAACTGCATGTTTGTTCCGGCTTCAGTCTCACTGCGTGGTACCCTGGGCATGACAGGGGTGATCTGGTTACATAGCTAGTGGTTGTGATGCCATGGGCAATATTCTTTTACACAATATGCGGTAGTGCGGGCTACTAACCCCAACATTCCGAGTTCGATTCCAGTGACCTGAATGATAATAATAATAATAATAATAATAATAATAATAATAATAATAACATCGAAAAATACCTTAGGAATGAGAACCCAAGTTCGAAATTTCCCCAAGATACCTGATGAAGGCTGGAAGGTATATCAGCCGAAACATTGTGTTAACAAACAAGATGAGGACAAATATCTGTCAAATGTAAATAATTCCACATCTCTTAAATATAGAACTGTATTACATCATAAATTGTCAGTACGTTTAATTCCTGCAAGGACAAGCAAATAAGACTCTTGTTGCACTTTCCCATCAATGCAGAATGAAAAAAGCTCAAGTTGGCGCTGACCTTTTGACTCAAATATGAAATTAAATGTATATGTTTTTAATCAAGAGGAAAGGCTGTTTTAATGACCCTTTTACACGGCTCCAAGACTTGCGCAAGAATAGAGACATATCTTGAATGTTTGCAATGAAAGGAACTCTGCTAACTATACCCTAGATGTCTTATGGTGGTGTCAAATTAGCACCCAAGTAGGGTACAGTGGGATTTGAACTTGTAACACAGAGAACCAGAGCAAATACTTCAAGGCATCCAGTATGATGTTTTTACAGTCTCGCTACCCAATTACTGCTCCAAGGACTGGTACATTCCAAGAAGATTGAAAGACAGAGTTGACTTCGGTGAAATTTGAACCTGGAACACAGAGAGTTAGAACGAATGCCACGAAGTTTGTCTGACTATGATGAAGAGTGTCACTGCTTGGCAGTGGATAGCAAAACTAACAACTATTATGCTTTTTTTGCTGAAGACGAGACAATTGTTGTTGTTGGCACTCCGTCGCTTACGACGTCGAGGGTTCCAGTTGATCCGATCAACGGAACAGCCTGCTCGTGAAATGAACGTGCAAGTGGCTGTGCATTCCACAGACACGTGTATCCTTAACGTAGTTCTCGGGGATATTCAGCGTGACACAGTGTGACAAGGCTGACCCTTTGAATTACAGGCACAACAGAAACAGGAAGTAAGAGTAAGAGACAGTTGTGGTGAAAGAGTAGAGCAGGGTTCGCCACCATCCCCTGCCGGAGCCTCGTGGAGCTTTAGGTGTTTTCGCTCAATAAACACTCACAACGCCCGGTCTGGGAATCGAAACCGCGATCCTATGACCGCGAATCCGCTGCCCTAACCACTGGGCCATTGCGCCTCCACATTTCGTGACAATTGTACATAGCAGTGAATTTCTAGGACGTCCGTTTTTGATGAATTGTTGTTACTGACCTTCACTGGATTTGTTGGTTTCTGTATCTCACCCGTCTTTACAAAAAAAACTCTAGTTGGCCAAAGGAACAATGACAACTACAACAACTATAACAAAAAAGCCCTTTGTGACGGGGAGGGGGGGATTTGGTTGGTAGGGACAGTGTTGAAGCTTGTTGAGTAATATGGTCAGCAGGGAATGACGGGGTCAGTGTGGTGCTAAACAATAGCAAACCACCACCACCACTACCACCACCACCAACAATAATAATAACAACAACCACACTACTGCCATACCAACGACGTCACCACCAAAACCACCACCACAACTAATAACAACAAAACTGACACGAACAGCGGCAACGCCGCCACCATTACCAACAGCGGCACTACCGCCACAACCACTGCCGTAAACAGCATGACCAACGCACCACCATTACCAATAGCAACAGCAACACTGTCACCTCTACCATCACAGCCACCACCACCACTAACAACAACAACAACAACAACAGTGACAGAACTCCTGTCACCACTACCATTAACAACAGTATCACCACCACCGCCACCACCACCACCACCACCACCACCGACAGTAACAACAACAACAACAACAGCAGCAGCAGCAGCAACAATGGCAGAACCCCTATCACCACTACCATTATTAACAGCAGCAGCAGCACCACCACCTCCACCATCACCCCCGCCACCACCATCGCCACCACCACCGCCACCACCACCAACAACAGCAACAAAACCCCTGTCACCACTACCATTAACACCACCACCGCCGCCGCCACCACCACCACCACCACCAACAACAACAGTAACAGTGTCAAAACCCCTGTCACCACCACCATCGCCAACAACAAGAACAACACCAACTGTTTCATGACAAGGTTGGATTGACTCGAGACTATGGTGGGGGACATCTTGCCTAAGATGCTGAAAGAGCGGAATCGAACTCGTAATTCCAGGATTACGATTCATACTTATTAGCTACACGACACGACACTACACTACACCACGCCACACCACACTCACACGGCTATATGCTCAGGAAAGTAGAGAAAAGAAAGATCAAGGGTCCTTCCTGACATATTAGTTCGTAAGCGCCGGTTTCCTGGATTCTGTGGCGTATACATCCACCTTCCCCTGGACGGGGCGCCAATCCATCGCAGGATAACTCATCTTTGCCAGCTGAGTGGACTGGAGCACCGTGAAAGGAAGTGGTTCGCTCAAGAACACAACGCGTCGCCCGGTCCAGGAATCGAAACAGCAGTCTTACGATCATGAGTGTAAACGCCTTAACCACTCAGCCACGCCCCATCCCCAACATATATCCCCCTCTCCCCCCTCCATCCACACTCCACACAATCATGACTTCACTTAGCTTCGTTTGTTTTTTTCTTTTTTGTGACGTTTCTTCATTATCAGGTGATATATTGTCAGCAGTAACTAATTATTATTAACCGATTCACACGTGTCCACCTTGGTGTAATAACTGGTCACTATTGTATATGGTTATTATAATTATCTGGTGGACAGCAACAACTACAACAACAACTACGACAACAAATACAACAGCAGTAGTAGTAGTAGTAGTAGTAGTAGCAATAGTGGTGGTAGTAGTAGCAATAGTAGTGGTGGTAGTAGTAGCAAGAGTAGGAGTGGTGGCGGTGGTGGTAGTTATGGAGCGGTGGCGGCAATGGTAGTGATAATAATAGTAGTGGCGGCGGTGGCGGCTGCGATGGTGGTGTTTTTAGTAGCAGTAGTAGTAGTGGCAGTGGTTGCGGCGGCTGCGATGGCGGTTGTTTGTTGTTGGAGTAGTAGTAGTAGAAGTAGTAGCAGCAGTAGTGGTGGTAATAGTAGCAGCAATATTATTATTATTAGTAGTCGTAGCGGTAGTGGCGGTCATGCTGATATTTGTAGTAGTTGTAGTGGTAATGGTGATTTGAGTAGTAGACCTACTAGTGGTGGTTTTGTTTTTGGTAGAGGTAGTAGTCGTAGTGGTGATAAACTTTGCTGTAGTGATGGTGATAGGGGGAAGCGTTTATACTGACAAACGGAACGCCCAATGCAGCGCATACACTCTCACACACCTGAGTGCATTTCCTCCTCCTAGGGGCAGTGAACAGGGCCCCGTCGGGTGTGAAGATTGTAAAGAAAGTGCGGCAGACAAATTGCTGCGTTTAATAAAATTAGCTCAGATAGTAGAGCACTCGTTTAGCATGCGAGAGGTATCGAGATCGATGCCTGTTGGATTCTTCCTCCACATGTTATAATTTTATTGGCGGTGCCCCAGCATGGCCATACCTTTTAGGCTTAAAGACGTAAAAGAGTAAAGGAGTTACCCAACTTAGTACGTTTGTTGTCGTCGATGACCGAGGACGTCGCATGGGCGAAGAAGACGGAGCTCGGTATGTCCGGTTGTGGCCGATTGGGCTGATGCGTGCTCGGAGGGCCCCTATCGCAAGTCGGGCACTGGTTGTCTGCTGCGATTGGGGGGGGCAAGGATTTGGCTCTGAATTTGAGTAGTTCGCGTTTTCTTTGTGCCCCTGCAATCCTGTTCTGCCCGTAGGAAGCAGCACTTCTGATAGTGCAGCTTCGCCAGGCAGGGAGGTCTTGTGCTTGCATTTCCCAGGTATCGGTGTTGATATCAAAGCTTTTCAGTGAATTTTTTAGTGTATCTTCGAAGCGCTTTTTCTGTCCACCTTGCGTTCGCTTGCCTTCTTCCTGTGCTGTCACAAAGACAGAGGAATTACATGGATGCAAACTCAATCCTGTTTCCCCATTAATACAAAGAAAGTGGTAATAGCAAAAAAAAAAAAAAAAAAAAAAAAATTGCTAAACTTTATTTGCGTGTGTGTGTTTGTTTGTTGGGCTGAAGTGTGGCCTGATATTTGTGTGCCAAAATATATAGTTACATATTGTATATATGCTAAAGGACTTTTAAATCACCCTCTATATTATTCTTGAAATTACAATTGTTTGATTGTCTTGGCAGGCCTCGTCTCCTCAACTTAGTATCTAGCTCTAAAATCTTCCACTTTTCACACACAGCAAGATTAAAACTTGTTTAATCTTAACATATGTTTTCGTATATTTTAGCTCTTATATATATATACATGTATGAATTGATAGAGAATAAACAAAAACAAACGCGTGTCTAGAATCACTTGGAATTTAATGGTATAGAATATATTCCTTCTTTGTACGTGTGCGTATTTTATATACATATCTTACTCTCAACATACTTTTTTAAGAGTAATATATTTCAAGAAGTTTCAAAATGTATCAATTATATTTATGTTAAATGGTATATTCCAGATAAAGTTTGTGAGACGGATTTCATAAAAAAAGAACAGCCTAAAATTTTCAACATTATGCAATAAAATGTTTTCCTGAAGAACAGTTATGAATTTGTATCCAAATGCACTGTTAATACCCGTTGCAGAAGATGCCGATTGTAACAACGGTGAAACGAGCGTAGGGAACAAATGGTATAAACGGCATGCTGTATTTATCCTGTTTTTCCTATACTTTGTATATCGTTATCGTGAATGCTACTAAGTACACCACTTAACAGGACGCAGACTGTGTTAACATACTCTATGTGGAGCAGTGACAGTCGCACATTTAACTGTAAACACAGGAAGCACTATAAAATGTATGTATGTTGTCTGTAAATCAGCAATTGATTTACATAATTGATAATTTAATGTCATATTCAATAGGATTCATTCATTCAGAAATTCCAATGTTCAGGGAGTTAGCTTAAATGAAAAAGTGTATGTGTGTGTGTGTAGAATATATGCGTTGTGAAATGCTACACGTAACAAAAAGTTCGGGTATTTCTTGTTAACCACTGAGGAGGTGTATAGTTATAATATAATTTTCAACAAACAATTGTATAGTCTTCACAATTAATTTAACAAAACGCGTGTAAGTTTTATAAAGCATAAAATACCAAGTATGTGTATTTATTTTTACTTAATACTACACATAGTTGTGTAATTATGATGTGAATATATACACAAACTCAGGCACAGGCGCGCGCTCATATATTTACATAATACACGCAAACACATGCGTCACCTTTGACAGGTGTCTCACTTGCGCCTTAAGTCGACCAGTGGCAAATAAAACTCTGTGATCATATTTACACCCTCCCAAAACTTAGTGTTGTATCCCTTTCTTTCTCATAACTTAGCGCTTCTATAAATAGAGTGCGATAAAATAAATACGAAATTAAACAAAATATCAGAGTATGGAGATAAAATAAATACGAAATTAAACAAAATACCAGAGTATGGAGATAAAATAAATACGAAACTAAAACAAATACCAGAATATGGATCTGATCGACTGAAAGAACGCCTCCCGTCACTGAAATTAGTGAATGAATAAATGAATAAATAAATGTGTTTGTTTATTGTTTCACTGGTTTATGAGATGAATTCGACTTTATGGAAGCTCAAGATTAATACCATTAAAACGTCCCGATATCGGTTGATATATGGAATGTTAAACTTAGCAACTGCTTGTTATTTCAATTCAAGTCCTGATTTTTAATTAAATCAGATTAGCCGTTCAGAATTTGCCGAAGTCATCGGATATTTTGACAAGAACAGACTCCTGCTTTGGAATGATTTTATATTGATGCCGTTTGCAATCATGGTTGTCTTGTATTTTGCATCGGTGTTGTTGCCGCTGCTTCTTTGTGTATGAGGAAAATAATTACTCTAGTTTTGAATATCACCAAAAATTTGGTATATCTGTGGTAAATACACATGCAATAGAGTCTCACATACGAAATATAGTTAGTCCCTGCATCTAGCAGGCAAAATCTCTTTCTAGGTGTGTTTAAAATCTAAGAAATACCAAGCAAGGGATTTAATTTTAATAGTCCTTCCTACTGAAGGCACAAGGCCTGAAATTTGGGGGGAGGGAAAAAGTCGATCACATCGACCCCAATGAGTAACTGGTACTTATTTCATCGACCCCGAAAGGATGAAAGGCAAAGTCGACCTCGGCGGAATTTGAACACAGAACGTAAGCACTGACGGAATGCTGTGAAGCATTTCGTCCGGTTTCGTCCGATTCTGGCAGCTCGCCACTTTAGATTTATCTCTAATGTTGTTGGCACTCCGTCGCTTACGACGTCGAGGGTTCCAGTTGACCCGATCAACGGAACAGGCTGCTCGTGAAATTAACGTGCAAGTGGCTGAGCACTCCACAGACACGTGTACTCTTAACGTAGTTCTCGGGGATATTCAGCGTGACACAGTGTGACAAAGCTGACCCTTTGAATTACAGGCACAACAGAAACAGGTGAAATAGTACAGCAGGGTTCGCCACCATCCCCTGCCGGAGCCTCGTGGAGCTTTAGGTGTTTTCGCTCAATAAACATTCACATCGCCCGGTCTGGGAATCGAAACCGCGATCCTATGACCGCGAGGCCGCTGCCGTAACCATTGGGCCATTGCGCCTCCACATTATTGTCTCTAATAATACGATTTCGAGTAATGTGGTCGCTTGACTGTTCTCTTACAGCAGCACGAATTTGGCTTGTTCAGTCCGTCCTGCTACAGTTTTCACTTCCTCGTCACTGGAATAACGTTTGCCTCTCAAACCCTCTTTCGTGGTGCCGAAGAGATGATAGTCTGAAGGTGCTAAATCTGAAGTGGCTCAAAGAACAGTCAACAGAATTTTACAGGGCAGGGATACATGCTCTCATTCGAAGGTGAAACATTGCTATTGAGAGAAACGGTGACTATGTTGAGAAGTAGGGATGTGATCCACAGAGGACCAGCTTCATTTTGACGTATGATACATGTTCCTGTGTTGGTAATTATACTTGTCCTAAACAAAATGGCATTACTTTTTGATTCACAGTCGTAATTACGTCGACCGATTTAAAGCATGTACATTGCGTGCGTAAATTATACATCAACCGTTTTAAAAGGGGTAAATAAATAAATAATATTTTTTCAGCTGCAGTTGAAACCGGCGCTTTAGTGGTAAACCAAATAGAGCTCTCATAGTACATACTTATTACATTATGTCAATTGAACTGCAAATATGATCCTCTGTTTTAAATGAGGTGAGGGTCATAAGTCGCAACTGATATGCCTTTCCTAAAGAGGCATTAGCAACTTTATAGAAGGAATCGTAAGTTTATTCTTTTACTTGATGCCTTTGCCGCGTTGGTTTGTTTTTATTCCGAAAAGGAATCCTCCTCTCTTGCCAACGCATTCATTTACAAGTTGTGTGTGTGTGTGTGTGTGTTTATGTGTGTGCCTGCGCAAGTGTGTATTATGTGTGCATGTATATCTCTATGTAGACATATAGGTATGTGTGTGTGCGTATATATATATATGTGTATATATATATATATATATATATATGGGTGTGTGTTATATATATATATATATATATATATATATATGGGTGTGTTATATATATATATATATATATATATGGGTGTGTGTTATATACATATATATATATATATATATATATATGGGTGTGTGTTATATATATATATATATATATATATATATATGGGTGTGTGTTATATATATATATATATATATATATATATATATATATATATATATATATATATATATGCGTGTCTATGTATATATACACTTACGGATGTGTGTGTGTATGTGTGCGCGTATCTGATTGTCTGATGCTAGACAGTTATTGACGTGAAATTTCGGATTCCACTCGACATATGTTATCATCCATCGATTTTATAGTTTAGACATGCCAGCTAAATAACACAGTTCATTTGACGAATTCTAAAGTACTTCTCTCACTAACAGAAGTGCCTCCCTTACACGCACAAACTGCCGTACTTTCGAATGATTTTCGTACACTCTGTTCTTATACAAGTGGTTATCACAGAAGTTAACTTATATCAAAGTCTGTGTCAAGTTTTCAAACCCGTTAGACCTAATCTTATCTCGGATTTGGTGGCGTTCAAGCGCCTGAGAGTTCAAGAGTACAATCCCTCCTGGATGAGACGCCAGTCCGTTGTAGGGAATTCCCTCCTTCTTTCGGGTGCATATTTTCAGCTGAGTCGTCTGATGCAACACGAAATGAAATTTTTATTATTGTTAATTAATCTTTTAGTCAGGAGTAAAGTCTGTGTTTATGACACCCCTAACTATGCCTCGGTGACTTATGGGAGGATGGTATCCTTAAATCGAAGACCTGGTCTCCAAGTGCTTGCTTGAGAATGAACTCCGTTAAAAAGCACCCAAGGACCCACGTGGTAATGTTAAAACCGGACAAAGTATTAAGTCTAACTTTACTCAAGGGCACAAAATGGTACCTGGCCTGAGAATCGAACCCATATGACTTAACGATAATGAACCACACATTCAACCACTTGGCCACGCGCCTTATCTACCCGGGATGTACCTGACTTTATTTTCTCCTAAAACTGGGTACAGGGCGGGAAGGTGATATTTTTCTTGTCTTTTTTTTTTGTATTCATTTATCTGAAAATCCGTTTACCAAATCCACTCACAAGTCTTTGGTCGGCCCGAGGCTATAGTAGAAGACACTTGGCCAAGGTGCCACGCAGTGGGACTGAACCCAGAACCATGTCGTTGAGAAGCAAGGTTCTTACCACACAGCCACAGAAGTTTTAGATTGCAGGGTATGAGTGCTAGTAAATTAGGTTAAGAATGTAGTGGCAGTCAAATTTAGGTTGGCTGAAACCTTGTTAGTTCTGTCATAGACAGGAAGAGAATGTAACCCAAAGGTGTAGTGGAAATGCTTTTGGCCGAGGTACAATCCTACCAGTTAGATCTCTTTTATTGGAAGCATTCTCGTACATGCGTGCGTGCGTGCGTGCTCCGTGTGGGTAAAATGTTCCACGTGCGTGAGATTAGTAATCTGGTGAAGGGCTTTGTAAAGGATTATCATAATCAACCCTATGCTATTTTAGTCTCAGGAATGAAACCCACTCAGTAGCTGTTCGTTTAAATGTAGAATTCATTTCTTCACGCCCACTCAGTATTTCTTCTTCTTCTTAGAGAGAGAGAGTGAGAGGAGGAAGGAGAGAGAAATCGAGGTTGGGTGGTGGTGGTTAATCTGGTTTTCTGATCAGAGATTCAGAATTAGCAAATTTTTTTTTTTTTTAAATTAAATTGTGGTTTCAACTTTAAGCTCAAGGCCAGCAATTTTTAAGGTAAATGAAACAAGTCGATTACAACGATTCCAGTATTTCCTTGACAGGTTTTTATTTTCTCGATCCCGAAAGAAGAAAAAGCAAAATCAATGTCGGCGGAATTTGGGCGAAGAACGTGAAGAGCCGGAAGAAATACTGCTGAGCATTCTATCCGACTGGTACTTTATTTTATCGACCCCGGAGAAATGAAAGGCGAAGCTGACCTCGGAGGGATTTGAACTTAGAATGTAATGATTCGGAACAAATACCACTAAGCATTTTTCCCTACGCTCTTATGTTGGTTTCTTATTTTGTCCTCAAACCAGTAAATTTGAAGGAAGAGCCTTAGTCGATATCATGACCCAGTACTTTACTGATACGTTATTTTATCGATCTCGGCCAGAAAAAAGGTGACGGGACGATCTCTACATTGATCTCGACTGATAACCGGATCTGCCCTGCCCTACACTCGAACATCAGATGTTCGATGTAACTCCACAAGTCAACAATGCTCGGGCATGAGACGAGTGCGTGCTGAACGGTTTCGTCGCTCTACACACGGATCTCGGGCAGATCTGACTGATGGTACTTCTGTGTCTGAAGAGTTTATCTCGAACGAGCAGTGCCACCTCCGCTTCCCGTAGCACTGCCAGGCTAGGGATTTCTGCAAAATTATCCATGGGTTCAGGTCCGAAAGTCTGCCTGAACTGACCTACCAGTGAATTGTTGTCGATGTCTAGAGTTTCCTGAAGAACATCGTTGGTTTTGCCCATCACTAATCCTCTATAGAACGCTAACGTGAAACTTCCACCGATCGCATTGCCCGATTATAATAATAAATATTCTAAATACACATGCATTGCTTTGCTTTTTTTGATTGTTTAAATATATTTCGTTGTCATTTGAAAGCGTTAGTTGCTTCTTTTCTGCAAATTTAAAAGACTGTCGTATCAGTTTATTGAAGATGAAAATAAATTTACGAATGCAAGCAATAGTTATACACTTTACACTTCAAAAGGAAATGAAATACATTCAAAGAAATTTAAATTGCATAAGAATTATTTGCAAATTCTGAATCCTTCCTATTCGAAACTAAAAACGTTTCTTTTCAAAGGAAGAATGTAAGAAGTTAGAAGAGTTGGGGTGGTATGATAAGAAGCACACACTTAAAGAATAAGTGCCACTTACTGTTTGGAAAGCAATCTCAGCGTCCAAGTGACTAGATTTACCATCAATTTGGTGGTGGCTGTACCAAGTTACGAATCTTCTGAAACTTGCGAAGAATATGCCAGAAAATACGCATCTATTTATGCCTTAAACATTATTTAAAGAAACAAAAAATAATGGTATCAAATTTTGGTACAGGGCCAGCAGTTTTTGAGGGGAGGGGGAATTCGATACTTGACTAGTACTTATTTTATCGACCCCGAAAGGATGAAAGTCAAAGTCGACCTCGGCAGAATTTGCGTTCACAATGTAAAGTCGGACGAAATGCTATTAATCATCTTGTCTAGCGGGTTAACGATTCTACCAGCTCACCATCTTAACAGCAACTTTTAACGATTTCCACAGTTCACAGCGGTAAGCCGGTTGGGATCTTGTTCAAAACGGGGGCACCAGTATTTTCTTAACGAAACACTTTGAAACTTGGGACACTGGTAGAATGTGTCATATAAAACATCTTTTTCTCTTAGTCTTCTTAACAAAAAAACGTACATCGCAAGTTATTTCATGTTAAAGTTGTCGTATTTCTGTAATTTCAACCAATGACTGACGTCCATTCAGCTGTAAAAATTAAGTGCTGACTACGTAAACAAACGATTCTGGCGGTGATAAAATTATTATTTCCTTGTCAAAAAATGGCTGAAGCATATTGGCAGTAGCTAATAAACCTTTCTATTATAGGCACAAGGCCTGGTTTTTGAGGGAAGGAGCAAGTCGATTAGGGTTGGGGTTAGGGAAAACGAACACACGTGTGTTGCCTCTCTGCAAAATGTCAGAAGTAATGGAGATTAAATACGCTTTACACCGCTTAAACTGCGAAAGGAGTAAGTGTAAACAACTGAATACTTGTCAGTGGTTGGTTGAAATTATCGAAATAAGACAATTTTTTACATGAAATAAATTCGAATACAAAATTTTTTTTCTGTTCTATAACACAAAATAGATAAGTATACGAAGTTTGAAAGTCTTTCGGTACCAAAAACACTACATAAAACATAAATGAAAACTGGTGCCCCCGTTTTGAACAAGATCCGCCGGTTGCCGTATTTATTGACCCTTAACAACCTGAAAGGCAAAGTTACTTTCGATGCGATTTGAGCTGATATCGTAAAGAGCCCGATTGAATACATACTGCAAGGTATTTTGTACGATACTCCAATGATTCATTATATCTTCCGTTCCTCCTCCATCTTTCTTTATTGTCGCCCTGATGGAAACAAATTATTCGACGTCTTTCACCTCGCTATCACCGATTCTCACACGAGCCTGTTGTCTGGCATTATTTCTTAGTGTCTTACATTCTACAATCTAACATAGGTATGGAGGAGCAAAGGTATTGACCGCGAAACAAAGCTGAAGCTGTTCCAGTCATTGGCCCGACCAGTAGTAGTCTACGGATGTGAAAACTGGAAAGTGACAAAAATGGAAGAAAAATCAATGGACAACTTTCAGTTCCCATGCTTAAGGAGAATACTCGACATCAAGTGGCTGCAAGGAGTCCGAAATGACACAATTGAGACGACAACAGGCATCAACAAGATCAGTGATGGAATAAGATGTAGACGCTGGAAGTGGATGGGACACGTCTTCAGGACAAAACAAAGAGAGCGATTGTATGAGGCACTATAGTGAGAACAGCCTGAGGGGAAAAGCGCAGCAGGGCGCCCTAAAACCACATAGCGAAGGGCCATTAATAAGGAAAGGAAACGAAAAGGGTGAGGAAGCTAGAATGAGACCAGAACAGTGACGGAAAACAGAGCTGGTTGGAGAAATCGTGTTGCGGCCTTATGTGCCTCATGGTGCAGAGATAACTTACTAACTCTAACGATTCTGTCAATCTACGGACTCGTGTTCACAATGATAATAAAGACGGAATAAGTCTATTATTTTATTACGGTTGGGTTTCAACCGGAGCCACAGCAACAAGTCTACCCGTCTCACTTCTCGGTCCATCATCACTGTCTCAATGTTCTGGATACATTTCAGGTCAGTCTGCAATCAAATTGTCGATGTGTGACGACGTTTTCCTATTCTTACATCACCATGAAATGTGTCCTACAAGACTAATTTGGATGCTTCCAGTTCAGGGTGGCGCACGCAGTGACCAGATAGTCGCAGCCGTCTTTGCCTGATCTTCTCACTAATTTTCGGCAGGTCCCCATAAAGGCATTCATTTGTCATATGATGCTGTCATTTCACATTCAGGGCCGTTCGTAGCTTTACTAATAGTTATAGACTTCAGTCGAAAGTACTTCAGCCTTTCAGTTTTCCCCATGCCATAGCGGGGGTTGGGGGTATTAAGAGAAAACTAATCTGAAGGGTAAAACTTACCACCGCTAATTAATTACTAACAATAACGAGCTATCGGAACACGCTATAAGAGATTTCATGCCCCAAATGCCGTGCAGTGGGACTGAACCCAAGTCCGCATGGTTGAGAATCAAGCTTCTTATCAAACAGCCACACCTGCATCCTACACTGTGATGATTTCCTTTTAATATCTTCTTTGTTGATATCCTTCCTTTAATATGTGTAGGCCGTTTGTAGGCTGGTTAATATGAAATATGAAAACAAACAAAAAGCAAAAAAATGTAAAATAACTTTTACATACACACACACACACACACACACACGAAGCGCGCGCTCACGCACACGGAGGATTACTAAATCATCAGCTTGAAGCATTTCGATTCGAATTATTTTCTGTTCTGTTGCAAGGCCATTACTGGCAACTTAAATTTTATTTCTTTCTTGTTACACCTCGCTGGTCTTCATTGATTAATGACCCTGTATCACCATGCTTATGCGCGCGCGCGTTCGTGTGTGTGTGTGTGTGTGTGTTTAGTGGAACAAATTGGAGAAATAGAATTTAATGAACGAATACATATACTTTTCATGTTTAATCGTTTGAAAATTACAAAAGCACTTCAGTGGCCTAAGCACGAAACTCTTAGTCTTCGAGTCACTCTTATAACTTTTTGCCTATTGAAACTAATAAGAAATGTGTGTATGCATATATATATGTGTGTACCTTTATAAATATGTATATACGTGTGTATATTTAGATAAATACGTTCATATATGCGTATACGTATGTGTTTGTATATATATGTATGTGTACACCACATCACGCCACCCCACACCACTCCACACACGCTAGCACTGACCACTTCCCAGCACCCACACCATCATCCGCTCACCCACACATTACAGACGCACACACGTCAAAGTCACTAGCCCCTATCTATATACACACACACACATTCTCACATACACACACACGCTCGTGCACCTTCGTTTTGGGATCACCAATATTTTATTATCTCCCCTTCTTTCTACCTTTTCTGTCAAACACCCTTTCTTTCCAACTAGTCACCATGCTTGACCACTAAATCCACAAGTTTTTTTTCTCTCTCTCTGTTTATTTCCTCTTATTCCTTTCTGTTGAAGAGCATAGGGTCGAAATGTAAAAGACTTTCTCACTTTCCCGATCGTCAAACTAATACATCTACTTGTTGTTCACACACCTGTCTTCGTTTTTTTTTTCTGTAAATTTCAACTACACACACAATTGCAGCGTTGAAGATTTAAGAACACACAAAAAAACCGTTAGATTCACTTCAACATTTAAATTAAATTTGTGTCAAAATATTTTCGTCGCTTTGAAACCGCGACCTGTTCACAGAAATGCAGCACGAAGTTTTGTTATTAAACAGATCGCGGATTCAAAGTGACGAAAATATTTTGACACAAATTAAATTTAAATGTTCAAGTGAATCTAACGGTTTTTGTGCGAAAATGCAGCCCTAAGTCTAGTTGATATTCTCGGACAAAATTTTGCTGCATTTTGTCCGTCTTTACGCTCTGAGTTCAAATTCCACTGAGGTCCACTTTGCCTTTCATCCTTTAGGGGTCGACTGAGCACTGGCTCAATGTAATCGACTAACCACCTCCCTCTAAATTGCTGGCCTTGTGGCAAAATTTGAAATCAATATTTGTGTTAGGCATCTTAGCTAAAATGGAAGGAATTAAAATCAATTCTTTCTATCTTCTAATTTTGGAACAGGGCCGGAAATGTTGAGGGGCGAGGACAAGTCGATCGCAGCTCCTCCAGTACTTGACTCGTACTTTATTTTATCGACTCTGAAAGGATAAATGGCAAAGTTGACCCCGGCGGAATTAGAACTCAGAACGTATAAATCAGTTGGAAGAAATTCCATAAAGCGTTTTGCCTGACTCTAGAGCAAATGGAATTATATTACATTACAAGATCCTTTCGTCGATCTCAGAGATAGACAAATGACGAAGTGAGTCGGCCGTAGACGGAGACAACCGAGACGGATAGATATTCCACTATACATTGCTTCGATATTCTATCTGTCTGTCTGACTGACTGTGTCTCTACCTGTCTGTTGCCATCTATCTGTATCTATCTATCTATCATTTTTGGTTACATTCCGTTGATGTTTACATGCGTACGTATACGTACATACACGCGCGTCCACGGATGCGTCCCCGCATATCTCCACTCATATATACATGTGCACGACGGGTTTCCATACAGTATCCGTTTACGAAATCTCGCACAGAAGGTTCTGATCAGCCGAGATAATAATGGAAGACATTTTGTCCAAGATGCTGCGCTTTGGGATCAAACCCATGTAGTTAAGGAGCGAAGTTTTTAACTGTGCAACTTAGAAATAATACATCTCTCTCCCACTCTTTCTTTCTTTCTCTCTCTCTCACTCTTTCTTTCTCTCTTTCTCACTCTTTCTTTCTCTCTCTCACCCTTTCTTTCTTTCTTTCTCTTTCTCACTCTTTCTTTCTCTCTTTCTCTCACTCTTTCTTTCTCTCTCTCTCTTTCCACGTGCATACATACGCACATCCCTTTTTAAAAAATCTTTCACTTGTTTCTGTTATTAGACTGCGGCCATGCAATGGCACCACCCTGAAAGAATTTTAGCCGAACGAATCGACCCTGTACTATCGGTGCCTTTTGCCGAATCTCTTAGCTCCGGGAATGTAAACATACCAATACCGGTTGACAATGGATGGTGGTGGACACACGCACACACACACACAATGGTCTCCTTTCGGTTTCTGTGTACCAAATCCGCTCACAAGGCCCAGACAGAAGACTGAACCTGCAACCACGTGGTTGAGAAGCAAGCTTCTTTATTTCATAAAATTTGTCACAAGGGCAGTACAAAGATAGAAGATTGTGGGCTGGATATAGACAAAATGAGATGAATGAAAATAATGATAAAGATGAAAACGATGAGAGGGATGTCGGCGCCCACCGACCAACAAGCCCTCGATTTCAATTTTTGCTTTACATCAAAATTTTTAAAACAAAAATCAAAAATCAATACAAACATTAAATTAAAAATCAAGATCACTCCTCTTCATCGGAGCCCCTAAGCAAGTTGACTTGCCGCTTGCAGGCAACTCTACACCGACAAGTCGGGGCCCCTGAAAAGGAACGCAAAATCCTTCCTGTCAAAGGTCGCCATGACCCTTGACAAAACCCTATGTTGTACTACCTCTGCAGCCCCCTGCGGAGGCCATATTGGGCTGCCTGTGCAGTCCGAGTACCTAAGGTCTCGGTCGCCCAGGCCCTCCCTGTTATTTCTAGCACGTTGAGCGACCACCTATAGGCTCTGTCATTGGTTCTATCATTATTTCTTGTTAGTTCATATCGTAGAACTTACAGGGACATCCACCGACTGTCCTGTGCTCCTATTTTTCTTCTTTCTTTTAGAGGCTACGGGAGCAGTGACCTGTGTCGACGGGAACGGGGGGGGGCACAATCCCCCCGCCTCTTGTGCCGTTTGCCCATTTTTTGGTGAGCAACCATTGTTGCTCACCTTTTTCTTTTCGTGGAGGCAACTTCCTCCACGACTTCCGCCATCTCCCCCTCCAATGGGGTGGCGGCGGGCACCTTTTCTTTCCCCTGCTCTAGAGCCTTACCACAGCCCTTGGGGCAATTCTTCCTGATATGACCAGGCTCCAGACACAGGTGACACTTGGGGAGGGGGGCGTCCCTCAAGTATCACCTAGGGTCAAAACTGCCTTTGACGCTGCCCAATCAGTCGCGGCCTCAATTTTAACACTGAGGAGCTTGGATCCACTACCGCCGAGACCTTTGCGAATGGTCTGTTCGACCCATTCTGATCGAACACCGGGCAGTAGCCCACATACCCAAGCCCTCGTTATTTTCTTCCCACAATATGTGGAAAGGAACAATATTTCTTCCCCTTCCAGGGGCTGGCCTGCTGCAATGCAAGCTTCCTCAGAGGTGTCAAATAGCAACCACACCGATGCGTATTTGTCACCCCTGGACACCAAATAGTTCTTAGTTTGCAAGCATTTTGCCAGCTCTTCTGTTATAATACCCTTGTCGAAGAGGGCGATGGCGTCACGCGACCTAGAACAGGTTCGCACCACCACTGTCCTCTTCTCAAGGTCCTTAAGCCATTGCTTGGCTGGGACAATTTCCCACTCTACAACATTGTTTCTGTTTTTTTTTCTGAAAAAAGTTCAATAATAGTTCACAAAAATATTCAACAAAAGAAAGAAGAAAAAACAAATCAAAAGAGATTCCCAACAAAACGGAAGAAAAAATAAAAACAAAAACAGTTCAATAAAGAGTTTTACAGAACGATAGAAGAAGAAAGTCAACAGTTCACAGCAAAAAAATCTTCTGGCCACTCAGTAATCCAGGCCTAATTTGTTACTCCAACTCGAACCCGGAACACCACAACTTGGAACACAGCTTTTCCCAAAATTGGTAAAATGAAGTTGTGTCTTCCAATTTTTCACAATTTTTGTAACAAAATTCTTCACAAAAGGGGAACAAAATTGGGACGCAAAATACGCCTCAACAATTTTCACAATTGAGTGAGAAAAAATCTATTCACTTAGCGTGAACAAACTTTCCAAAGCGGGATACACCCACAACATTTCACATTAAGTGAAAAAATAACTTTTCACTCAAAGTGAACAATAGGTGCAGGAATGGCTATGTGATAAGTAGCTTGCTTACGAACCACATGGTTCCGGGTTCAGTCCCACTGCGTGGCACCTTGGGTAAGTGTCTTCTACTATAGCCTCAGGCCGACCAAAACCTTGTGAGTGGATTTGGTAGACGGAAACTGAAAGAAGCCCGTCGTATATATATGTATAGATATGTGTGTCTGTGTTTGTCCCCCCAACATCGCTTGACAACCGATGCTGGTGTGTTCACGTCCCCGTAACTTAGCGGTTCGGCAAAAGAGACCGATAGAATAAGTACTGGGGTCGATTTGCTCGACTAAAGGTGGTGTTCCAGCATGGCCGCAGTCAAATGACTGGAACATGTAAAAGAAAGTAAAAGAGAATATACAAAAAGAAAAAGACCCGCCAAGAATAAGCGAAATTGCCCCATGGCTGGGCAGAATTTACTGAAAAAATAGACAAACAATAAATTATGCCCAGCTCAAACGAACAAAGACACCTACCTCGACAGTTTTCGTCTTTCCTTCAAAAGACAGAGCCCAAAGACTCACGTCTTCCCTGGTCTCTTGCAAGAAGCCAGGCCTAGCTGAGTGTTTGAGAATTTCGCTCCGTAATAATGACATCCCGCTTCCCGGCGCCTTAGCCAAAATATGAATAAATTTGAAACCTGAACATTGAATTCAAAAAAATCGAACTCTTTTTCACATGCTGTGTCCCAGTAATTCTATGATTCTGCTTGAGAACTGCGTTAAGGCTGTGCACATGGTCTGTGGAACATTCGACCACTTCGCAAGCTAAGCCATCGAGTAGGTTAGTACATGTAATCGAACAACGGAAAACCAATCCATTTTGCTCTCCACGTGAGAAATCATAATCGACCACGTCGTTTCCGTCCGTTGTCTCTATGTACGATTTACATTAAACTTTATCATATCATTTGCTCCAATTTCATCGAAATCACCTGAACCTCCGAAAGTAACTTCTCTCCCCACGACGGACTGCATGCACTCTTGTGTATTTGTATTTCAGTATGTGTAGTCTGTATGGATATATGCATATATTTATATATTATATATATATATATATATATATATATATATATATATATATGATGTCGGTGCGCGCGCGTGTGTATGTTGGTCCGTTTTCGTTGACAACGTGAATTCTCAGGCGATTCAGTAGTGTTAATTGAAGCTTCATTAATTATAGTATTTTTAAGTATAGTATTTTCTTTGTGTGTCTGTATGTGTGTGGAGATATCATTTTTATTTATTTATGCATTTCCCCTCTTTGCTGTTAATATTTAAATCGAGTTTTATAAGTGAGTAAGTAGTAGTGTTTAGTTGGTTTTTTTTTTTTTGTTAACTTTTTCTTTATTTTCTTTTCTTTTCTTGTCATATGAATGAAAACACTCGAATCAGGGCTCTTGTCACTTCGGTTCTTTATGCCAACCAGTGTACCAATTTCTAGTTTTGGTGTGTCGATATTAATTATGTGAGTAACAACATATACACGTAAAAAAAACAAAAAGAAAAAGGGGAAAAAAAGTGACAAGTCAGGAAGGAAAATTCAGGAAAGCCTTCTTCTTCTTCTTGTTCTTCTCTCACACGCGAATGATGGTAGGAGGAGCGTTGTGGTGCGCTGTAAATTCCCCCACAGTAATCGCAACTGGAGGCGGAGATTCGGAAAAGTTCTGCCTTAATTCTATTTACCATTTCCTCTCACAACCTCATCTCCCCCTTTTTTTTCCTTCCTTCAAGGCAAATACAGTATGTATATGAAAGAAATCATTATTAGTATTATTATTATTATTATTTAATAATAACAATAATAATTAAGTTACTCTGTAATTTTAATAGGTTTCTCTATTAAACTTCCTCTTTTCAGAATAATATCATCGCTGCTTTTCAATTGTTATTACATTTTTGTTTTCTTGTTACCTGGCAGTTTGTCCTCCTACTCATTGCTGTTTTTCCTTTCAACACGGTTACTGCTATCATTTCTACCATCAACACCGCCACCATCGGATTGTCCATGTTGCTTTTCATGTTGTTGTTGTTGCTTATTTTCGCTGTCACATTTTCTTCTATTTTCATTGTCTCCGGATGTCGTTGAGTAAGCGAAATAGCCTGCCTACATTATTCATATATATTGATATCATATATATCCATTAGAATCTACCAGCGATATAACTTTATTCTCTAAAATCCGAACGTTCCTTTATTCCTACGTTTAATTTTTTTTTCTCTCTCTCTCCTGTGGAAGGAAGCTCGAACAGTTACGGAAAAGCCTACTATTTATTATTATTTGATTTTCTATTGAATAAAAATGGAGCCGTATCGCGATTGTTATCTTCGTAGTGTCAACACCTCCGACAACATTAACTCACCATCTAATCACTTCACAGGCATTCACAGAGACAGAGATTCTTCTGCGCGTTCAAACGACACCGCGCCCGCATATTCATCGAATTTTGATCGGAACCAGACCAACTTTGAAAACGGGATGGCTTCGCCGAAGACCCACTGCAATAATAGTAGCAGTAACGAACACGAAGCTGCCGAAGAGTATGAGATGGAAACGGTGTACGGGAAACAACGTTTCAGAATCGCGCGTGTTGATTCAATTAAAGCGAGACAGCTTTCAACGGACAGCTACGACGGAAGGGATCGATACGCCGAGAAGAGTGTTAATTCACCGGACCACTTCGATACGTGTGTCCGTCATAATCCACCGACAAACATTCCAGTTATGTCGCCTAACGAACGCTCAGAAGCAACCCCGTTTCACAAACCCAACGAAACGGAGGGGCAGTTTTCTGGTGTTCCTAGCCAGTCTCCACATCGTACCAGTCACGACGATAACGCTGCACAGGCCGAAGTTGCGCATCGGAAATCCGCACGTGCCCCTCTCTCCAGGACCCAGTCTTTGAACTCGCCTTCGCCGACGTTAGGTCGCCAATGCCGACAGTCGGGCCGGTACGATAGCCGAGGGGATATGGACACCGAATCAATTACCGGGGCGGCGAACGGACACCCGATTCTTACCGCGAAAGAAAGCTACTCAACTTTCGGGCAGAACACCGTCGAAGCCCTCCCTCGTTTGGATCATTTTTTCTTGGAACCCTTTCCCGAGGGCTACGAGAATCGCTCACGGCGACCTACTTTAGCCGAATTACATGACATAATGGAGGAGAATAAGGTAAGGTCTTTCGATGATTACCATTTTTCATTCGTTACTGTTAGATCACGATGTGTGTCATCAGATAGACGTGAATGTGTCAGAGAGAAACTCGCTTCGGCATGAAACTGTTGTTATTGTTGTTGCTATTATTTAACTCTACATTAACCCTGATTGAGCAGAGCTTATGAGGAAAGACGTTCCCACCATGACTAACGCATTTTATTTTATTGATATAATGTATGTGGACTATATTATTCATACAGCTCATTTCTTCTTTTTTTTTCTTCAAAAGAAAAAAAAAATGGTTAGGAAATTTTGTCTGTTATTTCTAGCACGTTGAGCGACCACCTATAGGCTCTGTCATTGGTTCTATCATTATTTCTTGTTAGTTCATATCGTAGAACTTACTTTAAAGTATTCCTTGGAGTTTGTAGCAATAACTCAGATGTTTTGCCACCACAGTTTATTAAAAACGAAGTTTAAAGATATGAATTTTTGATTAAATAAAATATGAAATGTAGACAACATATAAAATGTAAATAAAGAATATAGTATAAATATATATTTGTAACTAAAATATATGTAAATATAACATAGAGTTTAAAATTAACTAGAAAATGTAAATAGGAAATGCAAGTAATATATGAAATTTTAATTAAACTAAATGTTGCGTTAATTATGTATATATATATATATATATGTGTGTGTAATGTTTGTTATAATATAGAATGCAAATATAATTTTGGGTTATGAATATTAAAATATGTCATTAATAAAATATGAAATGTAAATTTCTAAGAATATCAATGATTTAGTGAAAATTGTTTTTGTCTTTTTCTTCAAACAATTAGTGATGATAAATCTGATGATAAAAATGTTTTTATTTAGAAGTCATCAGGTACACCCAGTAACTTTATCTAAAATGGATGATGACAACAACAATGATGATTATAACGTTAATAGCAAAATGATTTTCAGGATATTTAACTTCATCTTGAGAGATAATTTGTTTTACACACACACACACACACACACACACAAGCTCCTCATTTCAATTAGTTTGATTTCCAAGTGTCTTATCCACTCTTATTTGACTTGATTTTCCAAAATTTTTGGCTTATATTATCATAGTTATCTCTCTTTTTTCAATATTTTAAACAAAATCTCTTGATAGAGTTTTTATCTACTAGTTGCATAGATAATCTCAATTAACTGAAGTTTTTCAACTTCTTATATTACTGCATATGCATGCGTTCCTCTTGAAATATTTTGTCCTTACCTTATTATGCATATTAGCAAACTCATAACCTTTATTTAATTAATCTGGAAAATCATAATGTGTTTATGAAAAAACAAACCAACAGGCGCAGCTGTGTGATAAAAAGTTTCCTTCCCTGTCACATGGTTCCGGGTTCAGTCCCACTGTTTGGCACCGAGGGCAAGTGTCTTCTACTTTAGCCTTGGGTTGACCAAAACCCTATGAGTAGGTTTCGTAGACAGAAATTGAAAGAAGCCTGGCAGAAACATTAGCACGCCGGGCGAATTGCTTAGTGGTATTTCGTTGGCCGTTATGTTCTGAGTTCAAATTCCACTGAAGTCAACTTTGCCTTTCATCCTTTTGGGGTTGATAAATTAAGTACCAGTTACGCACTGGGGTCGCTGTAATTGACTTAACCCCTTTGTCTGTCCTTGTTTGTCCCCTCTATGTTTAGCCCCTTGTGGGCAATAAAGAAATAAGAAATTGAAAGGAGCCTGTTGTATGTGAATATGTAAATATGTGTGTGTATGTGTGCGTGTGTATCTTTGTGTCTATGTTTGTTCCCCGCCACACACTGCTTGGCAACCAGTGTTTGTATGTTTACATCTCTATAACTCAGCAGTTGGGCCAAAGGGATTGATAGAATTAGTATCAGGCTTAGAAAAAAACAAAAAAAAAATACAAGTACTGGGGTTGATTTGTTCAACTAAAATTCTTCAGCATGGCCGCAATCTAACGACTGAAACAAGTCAAAGATAGACCCCCCCCCCCCCCAAAAAAAAAACGAACCAATCTCAGACATTTAGACATATTACTGTTATTGCTGTAAATAATTTGTGTACATGAAATGATGACTGTATTTGCTCTCGCGTGTGATGCATATCGCTGGTGAGTGATTTTCTCTGAGGCTGAAGACATGTGATATGAATGGCTGATGAGTAATAGTTCAAGGTACAACATAAGAGGAATGGCAAAAGAGAGCACGAGGTCTAAGGATTTTGGGGCCTCACATTTCAGATGATATAGGATTAGGATATCAGGGATGATATGCACGTATTTGCAAACCTGCCAAACCCACACTCCTATTGCTAATAGAGGGATATAGATGTTATAATGTTGGTGATATAGAAGTAGCTATGGTGTTGAACCATGAAATGTTATAGGATATTGTTGCTTTTGTTGTTGTTGTTTGGCACCAGGTCAGCACTGTTCAAGGATCCTTATATTTAAAGGAATTTCTACTGTGACAATCCCATCTTCTTCCTATGTGAAGGGCATCAATAGCCATCTCCTTATTTGATGTGTCCTTTACTCAGAATGGTAGAATGTTATTTGAAGGATATTTGGTTGCTGTTTCTAACAAATGGAGTGTCCATGTAAAGACTCTCCTGTTAGCTCAGATTGTATAGCTTATGGCAGGGTGTGATTTGAGGGATATTTGGCTGCTATTTCTAACACAGATTGGATGATGATGTTGGGGCTTCCTCGCTGGCTCAGATATTTTAGTGTAGCATAGGGTAGTATTCTTTTTTTAACCCCCAAGTCTTATTATTCAAACAGGCTTATGATCTAAGGCATTCCTACCTTGGCCATCCCACCCTTTTACTAAGTGTTAGAAACACTGGATCTCATTATTCAATGAGTGCATGTTTTTTTTTTTGAGAGATTATTTGGCTGCTGTTTCTAACAGATCAAACAACCACGTGCAGGCTTCCTCATTGGCTCACATCATGTAATATGATGCAGTGTTCTTGATGTTGTTTAGATCCATGTTGGCCCTGAATGAGCAGATTAAAGCTTTGGTAGGCCCAAATCTATTGTAGAAGAAACTTGCCCAAGGTTCCATGCATATTTACTTTGCATTTGGAAGATTCCCAAATACATGATTCCCCTTAGTTTGTGCCACCCTGGGCAGTTTGTTCAGTTTGCCAGTACCTTCAATTGGCTCTGTGCTACTGAAAGAAAAGAGAAGCTCTTTTCCATTGTGTTTCAATCACTTACGGACATCAATAGGTATCATGAAATAACTGTTATTATTATGCTGGTGTCTGGAACATAAATTAACATAAATTAACCCAGGGGCATTCTTGACTGGGCTGGTGTCAACAGGGTTAAAATGCTGTCTAGATAAGTGTGAGAGATACCATAAGTAATCAGCTCATCCACAAGAATCAAAGACCTTGGAAAATAACACACATCTGACGCTTTCTCTTTTCTCACATTCTTGCAGAAAACCAAAGCAAATTACCAAGAATGTGAGAAAAGAAAAAGTGTCAGATGTGTGTTATTTTCCAAGGTCTTTGATTCTTGTGGATGAGCTGATTACTTATGGTTTGTCATGACAACTTGAATGCTTATCAAGCCATCCATTTAGATGCGAGGTCAAACAAATGTAAGAAGCTGTATCCTTAACCCATTTTAACCCAAGTTAACCCTGTTGAAATTTTGAAAATAGTTATATAAATAGAGATAACAAATATATAGAAGCGTTCTGTTAACTTTTATTGCAGTAAACAAACTGAATACGACTGTCCTCAAATGAGGACAGTGGGTTAAAATGGGTAATGAAATTTGATATGAGTAAGTTATAATTGGTAAACTTGAAAGTTTTTGTAGTTGTGACACTACCTCACTGACAGGGGTATATATTCTGGGTGGGTTAGGAATGCATTGCACTCTCATCGGAAATGGTAACTTCTTTATAAATATTAACCTTACTCAATAATTTAATTACAAATCTTAATGGAAAACTTTTGATATATCCCTGCTTGAAATTTGGTGGCACTGCGTGTGGAAGAACACCCACCATACACCACGGGGCATTTTATTAAGCTTAGCTATAGGGGGCTATTCTTATTTTAGCATTTGTCTTTTTTTTTTTTAATGTGGCTTATCTGGGCACTTGGCAAGACTCAGGACCAAGATCTTAAGGATCTGAAAAGGCAGACCAATGTACCTTCATGTCAATCAACTGCAATATGTAAGCTGGTCTGAGACCTTCAGTGTGTTTCATCAACCAACTCCACTACTCTGCTTCAACCCTTCAGATCCCTCTATTGCATATTTTACTTTGCTTTTATTTCTTTTTATTTCCAAAACCACCCCCTACGATAGGTAAAAATCCGCGAAAAAGAAACAGTACTGTACTTTTACTCTTTTACTTGTTTCAGTCATTTGACTGTGGCCATGCTGGAGCACCGCCTTTAGTCGAACAAATCGACCCCAGGACTTATTCTTTGTAAGCCTAGTACTTATTTATCGGTCACCCTTTGCCGAACCGCTAAGTTACGGGGACGTAAACACACCAGCATCAGTTGTCAAGCGATGTTGTGGGGGGGGGGGGGCAAACAGACACACAAACATGCACACACACACACACACACACACACACACATAAATATACTTATATACGACAGGCTTCTTTCAGTTTCCCTCTACCAAATCCACTCACAAAGTTTTGGTCGGCCCGAGGCTATAGTAGAAGACACTTGCCCAAGGTGCCACGCAGTGGGACTGAACCCAGAACCATGTGGTTGGTATGCAAATCTTTTAAAATTATTTTTATAATTTGTATATATTTATTTTATTTTAAATGCAAAATAACACCACAGAGGAATTGACTGAAGCTTAAATAATAAACCATGATATGTGAGGGATTACTTTAATTAATTTTACCTCTCCAAGATACTGAATTCAAATTTCACCTACTTCAACTTTGTATATATATATATTTTTTCTGTATCATTCTACTGGAGTTGATAAATATGTACCAGTAATACATTAACCATTAAGGATTTAAACTGGCCATATCCGGCCAAAATATTCTACCTGTTTCAACCTCTCACACTAACCCCACAATATCATCCTAAAAGTTAAGTTACCTCATCAAAGCCACAAAGCTATGAGATAATGCAGGATTAATCCAAAGCAATGTGAATAAATATTTAACAGGATAATGTGAATGCTAAAGGGTTAAAGGTAAATTCAAGTGAGGGCTTTGTCTTACTCTACACAGCCTGGTCTGGGAATCAAACTCACTACCTCCTGATTGTGTGCCTGATGCTCTAACCGCTGAGCCATGTGCCTTCATCTTACTTTAAATACATCAACCATAATTCTATTGAATAGATTTTCATGGCGTGTGGATTTGGGTTCAGTCCCACTTCTTGCACAAGTGTCTTCTACAATAGCTCTTTGCTAACCAGCACCATGTGAGTGAATTTAGTAAATGAAAAAATGTATGAAGCCTGTTTTATATATATGTTTGATGTGTGTTTATGGTTTTGTGTGTTCTCACTTTGCACTGATTAACAACCAACCAGAGTTGGTTAGTTAGTTTATATCCCCTTCACTTAGCAGTTCAACCAAAGGGATGATACAATAAGTACCAGACTTCAACAAGGAAAAAAAAATAAATAAAGTACTGAGATTGATTTGTTTAACTAAACTCTTCAAGGTGGTGCCCCAGCATGGCCGCATTCCATGACTGAAACAAAAAAATAAACAATAATGTTGTTAGACTCTGATATTGTTTTTTAACAAAAGAATGAGGAGCACACTTTTTAGAGGACAGTATGGTTAACTTATATATCTACCCCATTACATGACTGGTACTTCATCTTATATTACTGATGCTCGAAGAATGACAGGCAGAATGGAACTATGAAGGATTTTCATTTGTTATAATATCGATATTGATCCAAGGAGGGATGAGAAATGAGATAATTCCACCTGTATAACAATGCAAAAAGTACTTTGGAATAGATTTATTAGAATTACGTACATAAATTCAGAAATCTCTTATAATTTCAACTCAAAAGTAATTTCCAATAAAAAGAGAGAGAAAAAGAGATTTAAGTAGCCTAAATTCTTACATCATATAAAATGGTAAAATGCTTATAAATGTAAATTTTTTTTCTCATACATTTCAAGTAATGATAGACTTGTAAGTGTTATCTGCCTGGAAGCATTGTTATATATATATATTTATATATATATATATATATATATATCAATTTTTTTTCTCCGTGTTTTTCTCCTTGTCTCCGTATTCTTTCTGTTGAAGAGCGTAGCTCGAAACGTCAAAGACTTTCCGTATTCCCGAGCGTCATACTAATATATACTTTTGTTATTTACACCACCTGTCCTCGTCTGTTGTTATTTTTTGTATATTCTCCCATATATATATATATATATATATATATATATATATATATATATATAAAATTGTCATTTTTCATATTAAATTGAATATTTTAAGCATAATTATCTAGAACTATTGCTAAATTTCCAATATGAACTCCATCAAAAATATCTGGCTTACTGACAGTATTTTTTTGATGTGACACATGAATTAATTTTCCCCCCAGAGCTTTTGCAAAGCAAATCAATAGCAGACTTGTTGTGCTTTGCATTAGTGAAGTTGTTGCATATTTAAGCCTTGAGCTGAAATTCCTTGCTCTGCAGTGTTCCCTGAACCTGGTTACTTGATAGAAATCTTAGTAATCCTTCAAAAGCCGTACGTATTTTGAGCACTAATTTTACAGCTAGGTACAGGCATGGCTGTTTGGTTAAAAAGCTTGCTTCTTGGCCATGAGGTTTTGGATTTAGTTCCACTGCATAGCACCTTGGGCAAGTGTCTTCTACTGTAGCTCTGGCCCAACCAAAGCTTTGTGAGTGGATTTGCTAAATGGAAACTGAAAGAAACCCATTTTGTGTGTGTGTGTGTGTGTGTATAAAATTGTGTGTGTGTTTTGTCTTGACATCATGTGATGGTTGTAAATGAACATCAGTGTCATACATGTGGCATTGTTCATTTCTAGTCTTCTGTGAAAAAACATGTCTGGCCATGGGAAATGTTACCTTGCTTGGAAGCAGGTGAGAGTTAGTGACAAGAAGGGCATCTGGTCATAGAAAAAATTCTGCCTCGTTAAAAGGTGGATGTTAAATGATGATAATGACATAAACTGAGGCATTATATAAAGATCATTTTAGTACTTCAGAGACATTCTTCTGAGTTTTGTGGTTCATGGTGATTGCTTGTAGAATGTTTGGTGAGGAAGATTTTCTCACTGCATTGAGCAGTTAAAAAGATAGTACAGAATATTTTGCTTTATGTTGTGGCTATCCAATGGTTGGCAATGTAGCATTTCACTTGGAAAAGTAAACTTTTTACCAATCTGTTTAATACATGAAGGAAAAAAATGTTTGGAGTTGATAATTAGCTTCCTCCTCCACACTCACAAATCAACCTTCATTTAATATAGCTACCATCAAAAGTGTTTTTGCCTTGATTGTTCTGTCTTTTATTTAGGCATATGATTACATTATCCAATATTAAAAACACCAAGGTGTGTAATTTGAGGGGGATTTGGTTGGTATTTTGATGACCAAACAACTCTATATGCCAGTGGTTTTCAACCATTTTTTTTTTTACCTATGGACCCTTCTGATCCCTATTTTACTCAGGTGGACCCTCATAGCAATTCAGCATTTAAAAAAAAAATCCTATCTATATATTTACAATTAAATATTATTAGCAATTGTATTAAAAAAAATTGTTATAACATTTTGTGTACTATAGAAATATAACCAATTTATTGCAGGTAATTTTTAACAAAAAAATCTTACATGAATCTCCAAGGATCATATAGACCCCAAGGGTCATATGAACACTCAAGGATCATATGGACCCCCAAAAGTCATATGGTCACCCAAATGTTATATGGACCTCAGTTGAGAACAACTGGTATAGAAGCTCTATGACTAACTAGTTAGCTTTGAAGTAACTTCTGAAAGAGCAGCTTCTTTGTGAGATGTAATAATTTTGTTATTCTATAGAGGCTGGGATTACTTTTGATAGTGTAGCTTCTCATCATCGTCATTATGATCATCATCGTTAGCATCCATTGTCCATGCTGGCATGAGTTTGACGGTCTGACCAGGGCTGGTAAGCTGGAAGGCTGCACCAGACTCCAGCCTGATTTGGCATGGTTTCTATGAAAGGGCATTCTTTGGATACCCTTCCTAGAAGAGCATTCTATGGATGGGCATTTTAGGAAGGGCATTCTATGGATGCCCTTCCTAATGCCAACCACTCCAAGAGTGTAATGGGTGCTTTTACATGCCACGGGCATGGGTGTCATTTGTGTGGCACCGGTATCTGCCACGACTGCAATTTTACTTGGCTTGGTGGGTCTTCTTCTCAAGCACTACATGATGCAAAAGGCCTCGGTCATTGTGTCCGTGAGACCTAATACTTGAAAGGAGCTTTGTTACATGTCACCAGCATCAGCCACTTTGCCTCCATGAGGCTCAGTGCTTGAAAGATACCTTTTACATGCCACCAGCACGGGTACCAGTTTTGTGACACCTGAATCAGCCATGACTACAATTTCACTTGGCTTGAGGGGTCTTCTCAAGCACAGCATATCGCCAAAGGTCCTGGTCACTAGTCATTGCCTCTCTGAGGCCCAAAATTTGAAGATCATGCTTCACCACTTCATCCCATGTCTTCCTGGGTCTACCTCTACCACAGATTCCTCCATAGTTAGAGATTGGCACTTCTTTACACAGCCGTCCTTGTTCATACGCATCACATGACCATACCAGCGCAGTCATTTCTCTTGCATGCCACATCTGATGCTTCTTATGCCCAACTTTTCACTCAAGACACTTACACTTGGTCATACATGCACGTTGAGTGACTGATAAAGTTGTGAAGAAAAGAAAGAGTAGAAAGATATTTCTTATCAATGGGCTTTTTTCAAAGAACTGCTTTAGCAACGATGTGAGGCAACCATTCATGAATTCATATCAGCTGTATATAATGGATTGTTAGTGAATCTTCTAGATGTTGATTAGCGCTTAATCTCAGCTTCTATGGTATAACAAACTAATTATACCTCCCTAAGGTATAATCATTGAGATATACTCTTTTACTCTTTTACTTGTTTCAGTCATTTGACTGCGGCCATGCTGGAGCACCGCCTTTAGTCGAGAAAATCGACCCCACGACTTATTCTTTGTAAGCCTAGTACTTATTCTATCGGTCTCTTTTTGCCGAACCGCTAAGTTACGGGGACGTAAACACACCAGCATCGGTTGTCAAGTGATGGTGGGGGGACAAACACAGACACACAAACACACACACACATATATATATATATATACATATATACAACAGGCTTCTTTCCGTTTCCGTCTACCAAATCCACTCATAAGGCTTTGGTCGGCCCGAGGCTATAATAGAAGACATTTGCCTAAGGTGCCATGCAGTGGGACTGAACCCGGAACCATGTGGTTGGTAAGCAAGCTACTTACCACGCAAGCCACTCCTGTTGTACTATAGAGGCTGGGATTAAGCGCTAATCAGTGCCTGGAAGATTCACTAACAATCCATTATATACAGTTGATATGAGTTGATGAATGGCTGCCTCACGCCATTGTTAAAGCAGTTCTTTGAAAATGTCCATTGATAAGAAATACCTTTGTACCCTTTCTTTATCATTGTTGATAACTTCTTTTGATAATGATAATATCTTTCCATTCAGTTCAGACAAACGTAAGCAAGTGTGGAGTGAGGTGGGGTGGGGGAGTGTCTGGAACATCACCCACAAAGGTAGCAACATCATTAGTAAGCTTCATTAATCCCAAACGTTTCTGCAGAGGTGCACAGCATCGGTGGCTTAATTGATCCAAAGCAATTTGTTTGGATGAGTTCATCTGCACCCTTCCATTGAGGTGACCACGTGCGACACGTTTCAGTGCCACCTATTTGGCATCACCAATTCTATGCTGACTTATTTGACAATAGACATTCTAATGTTTCTCTCTCTCTCTCTCTCTGTTTGTCTCTCCCTTTTACTTTCTATGTGTGTGAGCATCTAGTTATGTCTGTTTGTATGAGGGGGTGCTGAAAAGTTCCTGGCTTTGGGTAAAAGAAAATAATGGAGGATCAGTTGATTATGATTTTTATCCATCGTATTCCACACTTATTGCAGCTTTTCAGATTTTCTAAGCCCCGTAAAATAACTTAGACGGTTGTTCCTCCAACCAGGACTTTCGCGACACCCTTAAAACCAGGGACTTTTTAGTACCCCCTTGAATATGTGTGTGTGTGTGTGTGTGTGTGTGTGCATGAGGGTGTGCTGAAAAGTTCCTGGCTTTGGGTAAAAGAAAATAGGAGACCAGTTAATTATGATCCTATTCAACATGTTCCCCTTTCAGAGTCACACACTTATTGCAGTGGTCCTTCAGTTTTTCTAAGCCCTGTAAAAGAACTTGGAAGGTTGGGCTTCCAACCAGGCCTTTTGCGATACCCTTAAACCCAGGAACTTTTCAGTGCTCTCTCAAATGTTTAATGTCTCTCTCGCTCTCTCTTCTCCTCCTGTCTTTCTTACTCTCTGTATTTGTAAGTGCATATTTCTGGGAGTTTACCTCCTGTCCCAGAATGCACTGTTGCCAAGATTAATCTGCATTACTCTGCAAGGGGCACAGAGCCATTTTGTCCAGTTTCTCTGGTGTATATATATATATTCCACCCTAGATGGGATGCCAGTCCATCGCAAGATGTGGAATGAATTGTTTTGTTTGAGAACACAATGCATCACCCAGGCCCGGAATTGAAACCACAATCTTATGACCAAGCGTCCAACACCCTAACCCCTAAGCCACGTGCCTCCACTGTTGGCAAAACAGGTTCAATGTCCGGTCAGTCTTGCCAAATCAACAACACCCAACAACCACACCCACACCCAATTGTCTCATTGTGGTGGTGACCACCAGAATCTCCAAACAGAAAGAGACTGGACAGTGGATGGAATGAGTACAGAAATGCCCAGACTGCAACGCTGTGTATTGTGAATCGCATCTAACTGCTCAGCTACTTTCCTTCCTATCATGGGTCTTTCTCTTACCTCCTCTGTTTTCCGTTTTCTCTTCTCTCTTTTCTTTCATTCCACCCCACCCTCTCTCCCAACTTTGCCTCCTCCCCACTCCACTTTCCTCTCCCAACACCCTCCTCCCTCTCTTCACCCTGTTCTCCTCATCCCACCCCTCTCTCACCACCTCTTGTATCTATTTCTCTCTGTATCTATGTATACGTTTCTCTCTCGATCAGTATCTCTCTCCTCTTTTGAGGGGATATTTTTTATTTTAATCTAAACATTATCATTAAGATTAAAGTAAAAATTATCCCCTAAAAGAATCCATCTCTACTCATTCTTTCAAATATATATAATATTATACCTAGAAATTTCTCCTTATTATTCTACTATATATATATATATATATATATATATATATATATATATATATACACATACACACGTGTGTGTGTATATATATATACACATACACACGTGTGTGTGTATCTCTCTATATCTCTGTATCTCTCTGTGCATCTCTCTCTCTCTCGCAATCATTAATAATGTAATTCTCTATACACTAGAAAAAAAAACACAAAGGAAAAAAAGGGTGGATGGTCATAGCCAGGACACCTCTAATTGTAGAACGATTTAATCAGAGCCTCGATAAGGCCTAGCAGCACCAACAACAGTTACAATGCGAACAACAAGAATGCCAACAATAGCGACAACATCCATTTTAAGTGTTACAAAAGAAGACCAAGAAAATCTGATCAGTTTCTCAAAGCTGACATCTTGCATTTTATTTATTACTGTTGTATTGTCAATGCTATGGAAGAAATCCAGATACACCAAGAAAAGAAGCTTTCAAACAGCTCACGGTTGACATCTTAAATCTTTGCTGAAAGAGCTTCGAGGGAATAATGGATGGATAATTTCCTTATTTGTTTGTTGTTGTTGATGTTGTTGCTACTGTTTTTCATCATCATCTTCATCATCATCATCGTTTAACGTCCAGTCTCCATGCTGGCATGGGTTGGATGGTTTGACATGGAGATGGCTAGCAAGGAGCCGTCCAGACTCCAGCTGTCTCTCGTAGAAACCAGCACCGGCATTGTTCATCAACACAAGCACTGGCACAGGTGCCTTTTAAGTGCCACTGGCACCTGAAAGGACAAGCCTATATGTGTAGAAGCCAGTGATTTAACTTAGCTTGATGTGTCTTATCAAATACAGCAAATCTCCACATCTCCCAGACCCTTGTCATTTCTTTAGCGAGGCACAGCATATGAAGATCCTTTCTCACCACTTTGTCCCACGTCTTCCTGGGTCTACCCCTTCTACAGGTACCCTCCACAATTAGAGTTTGGCACTTGTTGTTATTGTCACTGCTACTCCTGTTGTTGCTGTCATCGTTCGTTGAATCTCATGTTAGATCTTATTGAATAAACTTAAGATTTTAAAATGTTCAGCTCTGACTGTCTGACAAGTACTTTTTTCTTTTTAATTTTCTCTTTCATTTCTGGCATAATGTACCTAGGAATACATTTTCCAATGTGTCCTTCCATTTGTAATATAGTAAAGGTGTGAGACAAACACACACACATGCACGCACGCATGCACACACGCACACACCCACACACACAAACACACACACACACGCGCATTAACATATTTTATGTGGTTAGACGATTTAGTGTCCATTTTTCAGCATATTGACAAAGAACTTTTTTTCTTTTTGCCCTTATTTATAATCGTATTTATAATTTTCACCTTAAAAGGTATTTTTCATGTGCTGGCCACTGATAAAATTTTTTAATAAAATCTTATCCTTATATTAGAAATATATGGACTTAAAGATTGGTCGCAATTTAGCATATAATTTAATTATTGCAGTTTACTATTAATACTGATACATTGGTTTATATGGTTCTTTGTTGTAGTTTTATTATTAAAGTTAGTGTTTAATCCTGCCTACAAATTGATTGATTGGAATAATATGGTTATAGAGGTTTTACTTTTATTTCATACTATGGAAGACACTAGGGATTATAATTTTTGTATAACTTAATAGATTTATCGCTGTTTAGTTACATACTCAGGAATGGTTGTAATTTATTTATTGAATTTATTTATCGATACTGTTGTATAGAGGGTAAATGTGTTTGAAAGTTGTGGATTCTATGGCTTGTTTGTTCCCAAACAATACTTATTTTAGTGCTGTTGACACTGCTGAATTGAATGGTACTGCCAAGGTGTCAAAACCATAATGATATCCGTGAGGCAGCTGATGATGGAGGCATGTTGGATTGTTGGTATGGCTGTGGAATAGTGTTATAACACATCCTTTTGATATATTATTATATACATATTTATATGTTTATTGTGCAGTCGGTTATATATATTTGGGATGACAATGTAGTGGTGAGTTGGAGTTCATTTAATATATCTAGGAAGCATTAACCTTTGTGCTACTGTCAAAATACCTATTAAAATCAAAACATACTTTTCTTCAAAGAGTAATGCAAATGGGCTCAAGTGATTACTTGAGTGAAAGCTCATTGAATATTCTTTGCATTAGAAAACAAATATTGTTTTCTTACTTATTTCATTGATGACACTAGTACTAAGTACTATTTTGTTATTAGTTTTGATGTATATGTATGTATATATATATATGTATGTATATGTATGCATGTATATGTATGTGTAGATGTGTGTATATATATATATATATATATATATATGTATGTATGTGTATATGTGTATATGTATGTATGTGTATATGTGTATATGTATGTATGTGTATATGTGTATATGTATGTATGTATGTGTATATGTGTATATATATATATGTTTGTGTGTGTGTATGTATATATATATATATATGCTTTGTACGTATATTTATGTATGTATACATGTGTGTGCCTGCATATTTTAGTTCCTCTACATATATGTATGCATGTATGTATTCGTCCATACATGTGAGTATGCGTGTGTATCTAGTTGTATGTATATGCCCATATACTTGGATGTGCGTGTGTGAGCGCTTATGTATATGTGCATATATATATGTGTGTATCTGTGTATGTATATGTGCATCTAAGCACGAACACAAAAAAATTTTGTCTAAGTATTATCTTCCTTTCCACTTCTACTTCCTTTTCTTTCTCATAACAGTTACAACAGCGAAGGCTCATTACGTTATTTTCTCTAAACTAGAATGTATAATTTTCACGTTCATATCTGAATTTTTTGTGTTTCAATAATTTTTGTCTGTTTTTACTCATTCTCAAATTTGATGAACATATAACGATACATAAGCTGACTCAGGAAATTATATATATCTTTCTCTTCCTCTTTCATAAATATTCCCTATTATTATAAATTACTTCTTGAAAGCTAGTAAATTGACAGACCCATTTATGTATTGGATGGAAAATAAAAATGCTGTGTGGTAATACTACAAGCTATTGAAGTTCTGTGTTAAAAAAATCTTGCCAAGGTCAACATTGCTTTTCATCCCTCTGGCATTGATAAGGCAGGGTTCCTGTCAAGAACTGGGATCGATATAGTGAACTATTCCTCTCCTCTGAACATACGTTAGAAAAAAAGTGATGGAACCATTAAATACTGAGAAAAGATGCCTTACTCTATTCCAGTTCTTTACATTCTGTGTGAAAATCCTGCTGAGGTGAACTTCAATTGTCATCTATCTATGGCTGATAAGATAAAGTACCAGTCATAAGTCAAGGTTATCTGCTCCTCCTTTCCAAGTCAGATAAACTTATAGGGCCAGTCATGTATATGTATGTAGGCAGATGTAAAGAATGTGGAGGTGGGGGAAATTAAAATTTTAAAATGCCTTTTTTTTTTTTTTTTTTTGCAGAATCAGAATCTCCGTACTCAAAAATGGGGGATTCTGTGGAAAAAAAAAAAAATTCTTTAGATCTGCCATGTATATATATATATATATATATATATATATATATATATGAATGTATGTATGTATATATCATCATCATCAACGTTAAACGATGATGATGATGATATATACATACATACATTCATATATATATATATATATATATATATATATACATGGCAGATCTAAAGAATTTTTTTTTTTTTCCACAGAATCCCCCATTTTTGAGTACGGAGATTCTGATTCTGCAAAAAAAAAAAAAAAAAAAAGACATTTTAAAATTTTAATTTCCCCCACCTCCACATTCTTTACATCTGCCTACATACATATACATGACTGGACCTATAAGTCTATCTGACTTGGAAAGGAGGAGCAGATAACCTTGACTTATGACTGGTACTTTATCTTATCAGCCATAGATAGATGACAATTGAAGTTCACCTCAGCAGGATTTTCACACAGAATGTAAAGAACTGGAATAGAGTAAGGCATCTTTTCTCAGTATTTAAAGGTTCCATCACTTTTTTTCTAACGTATGTTCAGAGGAGAGGAATAGTTGACTATATCGATCCCAGTTCTTGACAGGAACCCTGCCTTATCAATGCCAGAGGGATGAAAAGCAATGTTGACCTTGGCAAGATTTTTTTAACACAGAACTTCAATAGCTTGTAGTATTACCACACAGCATTTTTATTTTCCATCCAATACATAAATGGGTCTGTCAATTTACTAGCTTTCAAGAAGTAATTTATAATAATAGGGAATATTTATGAAAGAGGAAGAGAAAGATTGACTGGCAGAAGCAGCAACAGGCCTGAGTGGGTTTCTAGATTTTTTATTTTTTTCCCTATCTTCTAAATCTCAATCTTGTCAAGGTTACCATATTTTATGTTCATCTCTTTGGGATCCTTGAAATAAGCATCAGGATTGAATCATAGATATTTTGGCTTTGGGCCAAATGTTAAAAAAACAAATGAGAGTTTAAAAAATTTTTAAAAAAACCCCAGAAATTCAGCTATTTCAGAAAGGCTGATTTAATTGACTAACTCTCATTTTCCTCTCTAACTTTCCACGTCATATAGACTTATAGGGCTAGTTATATATATATATATATATATATGCGTGTATGTATGTGTATATATATATATATATATATATATATATATATCCCGAAGCTCGTCGAAACGCCAGTGTTAAAACGTGGGTAGCTGATGAAGTAGAATGTTCTCTATGTGGCTCGGGTGTTCTCGTCTACGTTTGTTTGCAATGTCCTGTACCCAGATATGCACCTATACATACAGGTGGATGTCGGTATGCACATCCCTGTACGTATATATGCATATACTCATTTACTTTTGTTTATATATATATATACATACACATACACATATATACATATGCATATATATGCATATACATATATATGCATACATATGCATATATATATATATATATTATTATTATTATTTCATTATTATTATTATTATTGTTGTAATAAAGTATTTTCAACGGATCAGTTTTGAGCTCTATTTAAAGTTGATATATACAGATATATATATATATATATATATATATACATACACACATACATATGCATACACACACACACACACACACACACACACACACACACACACATACCTACACATAAGTGCATATATATATATATATACATATGCAAATATATATATATACATTTACACACATGTACATATATATATCTATATACATCAGACTGGAGCCTGGTGTTGCCATCCGGTTTCACCAGTCCTCAGTCAAATCGTCCAACCCATGCTAGCATGGAAAGCGGACGTTAAACGATGATGATGATGATGATGACATACACATATATATATATATATATATATATATATATATATATATATACACACATGGACACATATATACGTATACATAAATACATATATACATACATATACATATAAACATACATTGAAAAAACATTAAATCTCAAAGAATTATGCTTCGTCGACAGTAGTATATTGATTATGTTGATGTTGATGATGCCTGATGTTAATAATTGTTGATGCCTCAAGTACTACTCTTTTATGGGAAGAAAACAAGAAAATTGAGAGCTTGAGCAAATTCTAAAGGATTATTTACATTTTAGCAAGGTTTTTGCACGTAAGCAATTACAATAATGGCTGATGGTTGTTGTACAATTATCGAGTTTTTGAATAAGATATACATACATAGAATACATATATACACACATGTGCACACATATGAAAATATATATGTTTGTGTTATATGTGTGTGTATGCATACATATAAACACACATGCATACTCATATGTACATACATACGTGCTCCCCTTTAATCTTTCTCACATGTGTATATTGGTGTGTGTCTCTCTTTCTCTTTCTCTGTGTGTATATATATATATATATATATATATATATATATATATATATCCAC